>NW_028252985.1:0-19958 GCF_964263255.1 Lissotriton vulgaris
ACAGCCTCAAAAAGGGACTGGCCTTAGCAGGCATGCGTGGTACTTATATGCAGCTCCGTTTGTCACTTCTGGGATGGAACAATGTCAGCATGGACACACAGGATCCCACCTACCAGTGTGCAGGAGTATTTTTCAATAGTTTCTGGATGCAGTCTGATGCCTCGGGACTATTCACATTATCAGGTATCTGCCGTTAGAGTATACACCAGAACGAGCATTAAAAAAGGTACCTAGCAAGGACAAAAGCAAAAACCTTTTCAATATTTTAAGAAAAGGTCAGAAAAAATATTTCCAATATCTATTATAACATTAGACATATACAAATATTTCAGTTGGTACTGATATAGCGCAAAATCCATTATTTATTGTAGAGGTGCATTATAATCACACTTGTAGACTGCAGCCACATATAATCTTTTGTCATGTTAACCTAAGTGTTAGGATCTTGTAATGTGATAACATAAACATAATGTGTTTAGGCCAAAATGTAGAATACGTGAAGAAATAACGGAAAATGAATGTAACTAGCTGAAACCATTAACTGAAATGCTCGATTTGCACAACTGACAATTATTTCACTATTGAATATCCTTATTAATCGTGTCATTTTATATGTAGGTGAAATTATTAACTGTGTATGACTCAATTTCTACATAACTTTGTAAAGTTCATGTTCCATTTCTCTTATGTTAGCTGAATTTTGTCGGCCTGAATTGCATTTTCCCTGGAAGCTCTTGCATTAGAATTACTAATTGAATTTCATGTGCACGTTGGTTTATTCTTTCTCACACTTATGTTGCAGGTGGAAAAAGCATCCATGTTAGCTAGAATAATGTCGATGTTTAAGGAGTTAGGCAAGGAGAGAAGGAGTTACATTTGATGGAGCAAGGATTCGCACGAAAAGCGACTTGCTCTTACTCATGAACCTCGTTCAAATTATAATCATATTAATCCAACTGTTCGTCTTGTATTTAGCATTTTTCCCAACACGCGGGTGTCCCCAAGAGGCTTGCCTGTGTGTCTTTTCATACTAACAATGCTTGCACTAGAAGAAATGGCCGCTTCGCTGAAATTCAGTCTGCGCATGCGTCGGTCATACCCATGTGATGTGACGCACTCGCATTCTGGAGGGAATCTGTTGCTCATGCGCACTGTTGCAAACATGGCCGCTTGTCTCTCATCACGCTCTATGCTTGCAACTGCTGCTTTAGCCTATCTGTCTTTTCGCACTAAACTTTAATGCTATAGATGTTATAAAGTAAGGGGTGTGTAAAATTTTATCACGGTATACAGTGTGATCATTTTTATGTGTGATTCTAATTTGTTCTCGCTTACTTTTCATGTATCGCGTCTCTGGGGGCTGGGACATACATGAGCTACGCCATGTTGAGGCTCCTCTGAGTATTGCCATGTGACCTGGGAGAAACTCTACTGCGCAGAAGCTGAAACAAGCCAGCTGCCTCCTGAAGCCCGATGCGCCTGAGAACCCAGCACAAGACGATGAAATTCCACCTTGAACCTCAGAGACATTGTTGCTATACCCTGTACACTCGTATTTTTCTACTGTATTCCTATGGATGGGAACGTGAACCCAAGGGGCGGATAAGCAAAATTTCAATATTTATGATGGGAACGTTGAATTCTAGGAGGTGACAATGACCGAATCACCTCTCCTGACCAATCATAATGTAGGAAACTGTCACTTGCAACATTAGTGGGTGGTCTAAGGGTCCCAAAATCGTATAACTGTCCTAGTGTAGCTTAGGGAAATTGTCCGACTTGTCCGAGTAGCAGACCTGTCACTGACCCTACGAACTCTATAGGTGCTCAATCTAGAGTGCTGCGGAGCACTCTGTCCATACTTTCCACAAACTCCTAGGGGTGGAAATAGTCTTAAGTGCTGGCAAAGCACTTTGCTGGGGAAATTCGAAAACCCAATCGGGGTTACTGGCGGATTACTTGCAGAGAGGGGTAACGCAGGCGTTGCATCCGAAGCTGTAGGTGTTGGTCGTACCCTGGTGAGCCCAGTCTTGACCCAAATCCTGAGGGGTATCCTGTCCTGACTGCCCGTGAGCTGTACCTGCTCGCATTCTGGCATTCCTTTTCTGAGGGTCCTTGTCCCCGTCCTTCCAAACTGACCCGTGGCCAGGGTTAGTCCTCATTCCTAATTAGGTAAATATTAATCTGTGGGTTTTGCGTTCTACAATTCTCTCATTCTCTTTCTCTCTCTCTCTCTCTCTCTCTCTCTTATCTCCTTTATAAAGCACTATTGCCTGAGATATTGCTCTATCACTTTGAAATGCCAATTATATGCGATTGTTGTTTTTTATAGACTTGTTCCACTTCTCTCCCCACCTTTAGGATATTATTGAACTGTCATACATACTAGTGTGTTCCCAATTTTCCCCTTCCTTTAGTGTGGTTGCAGTGGACTTAGTAAGAATAGCATAAATAGCCTAGTTTTAAATATATGTTAGGTCCCGTTCATGTCCCATGTCCTAGTATAAACTTGCAGTGACTAGTTGGTCCTTATCATTCTTACCCATAGTGTTCTCATATACTCAAATGGTCCTTGCCTTAATCCATAGCTACATTTTGGTTGTGATCTTAATGCTTGATGTGTTATTTTGTATTTTGCTTATCTTGGCATATTTACTTTGAAATCTTTAGATAAACTTTTAAACCCATCAGGTGTCTGTGGTTATTTTACAGATTACAGTGTGGACAATGTATTTTGGTTTATAAAGTGTATTTCTTCTAGGACTCCTGTCACCTATTCCCTGATAGCTCCTGATCCGTCTGGAGTAATGTGCCTTAGGTAAGTCAGGTACATAATCAGCAGTGGTGTGAAGTCACCCCCCGAATTACTCATAGTAGCGTGTAAGAATTCACCCGGCTCACCAATCGCAAGTCAGTTGGTTGTAAAAACACGCCAGGGCCCAGTGCGTGTGAGAATCGGGAAACCCAGTGACCCGGGTGAACTGCGCGCTCTATCAGTAATTTTCTGGTAGCAGAGGTAATGGTTAGGACTAGTTAAAATAGGTAGACAGGATAGTTGATAAACAAACCGTGGAAATAAAATGTGCTGCTGATTTTTCTACTGTATTGGTTCAAATATTTTGCAATGTTTTAAGGATTTATATGTAAATGTATATGATTTTTGCATTGCTGCTATAAGTGTTACATGTCGTATTAACAAAGAACTGTTTGTAAGTGTTCAGTGTAGTCCGAATCCCCGGGGAAGTATTTAGCTAACGGTGAGCAGAATCCGGTTAGCTGCTAAGGTCACTTGTTAGAGTCATTAGTGCAGGGTTAGGAATAACTGGAAGCACTAATTAGGATCTTTTTGCACCTGAATAAATGATAGCTACGAGTCCTTTATAAAACTTTCATTGTGATATCACCTAGAAAGGGTCACATGTGGGAGGAGTAATAGGGTCTCCGAGGCTTGACTGGTAAGTAAAATAGTCCGCTGGTGAAATCCTGGCTCAGTATATATCCCAGACAGAAGTGGATGAGTCAGAAGAATAACGGGTTCTATATTGCTAGTGTGAGAGGTTAGGCAAAGAAGTCTATCCAGAGTGAATGAAAAGTAGACAGAAGTGGTTTACTTGTAGTGAGAGAAAGTTTTTCTATCTATTTAGAACACTCAGACACAGTGGCAAACGTTGCGTGTTGTTAACTAAAATTTGCACTCGCACTTTAGGGAGAGTAAAAAGTTTCCGTTACCTTGTGAAGGAGGGAGTCGGTCGGATGACTGCTCTGACGTCACTCCGTGCCGCGCTGGTATTGGTCCAGACAGCGGGTGTGTAGTGAAGCCGAATGTGTAAAGGAGGGGTGAGTGCCGAAGCTTGAGACCTCGTCTTGCGAAAAGGCCGCGCACCCATTGGACAGAGATTTTTGTATTCACAGTGTTGATTGGTTATTACGCGATAAAAGCCGTGCTAGCATTGGAAGCACAAAGGCAAACAAAATTAATCAGGCCGAGTTAGAAGCGAGTCTAGAAAGGTGTATGTGGTACCCTGAGTTCTTACCTAATCCGAAAAACTCAGGCTTCTATAAGGAACAGATTATACGAGGTAGACCGCACATGATGTACGGAATAAAAAGAAAAATGTCATTTGCCGATAAAGTAAAGAATTTTTTCAAAACGGACAAACCCATTAGAACGAGGGAGGGTGTGATCATTCCTCCACCGAACACTCCTGCTTCATTCATGATGTTTGAAAAAGGGTATCATACCTGTGTATGGTTAGAAAATTGGGCAAAGTATACTGCAGATGACGGAGTCCTAGCATTCCCTATTGATGGCACGTTTAACGGCAGAATCTTGTTTAACTTGAGGACTCGCATGAATGAATTACATCCCAGACCTAGATTAACCCAGTACGAAGCTCTAGAGGAGTGGGAAATTGAGGCACTGGAAAGAGATAGACCCCGGATGGACAAGGGAGTGAGCAAATGGTATCCGAGGGTCCATAGGGAAACGAAAGAGCAGAAAATGAAACATTGGAGACAAAGCATGATGGTGGAGGGATTGTTTCCAATGATGGCAGTATTAGAACAAGGGAAAGGGAAATGTAAAGAAAAGACCCATCACCTAATGCCTGTAGGGGACTCAGAAGATGAGCACCTAGAAGATTTGTTGATGAAAAACCCACCTCCCTATGTAGCAGAGTCAGAGCCTTTGAGTTCACCAAACCCGTTTGCTAAATATCCCAGATGTAGGAGAGATAGCGAGACAGATGGAACCGGTACGGAAAGTAAAACTAGTGAAGGGGATGGGTTTTGCAGACCTAAATCCACGGTCCCAAATTATCAGCCGTTCGGAGAAGGCCCACCTCGATTGGTTACTCCAACTGCCCCAAGTATTTACCCTCCCTTGGTACCCCAAGTATTGCATGACAATTCTGCAGAAAAGGCTTTACGAGAGCAGGAGAAGGAAGCCCTGGCTAGGCAGCGAGATGATTTGGTTCGGACCATAGCCCAGATACATCCTCATCCAGATTCCCTGACCATTCCAGTATTATTATTATTATTATTATCGATTTATTAAGCGCGGTTGCTGCCCAGGGGCGTCCAAGCGCTGAGTTTAGACAGAGACGAGACGGAACACAGGAGGAACTAAAAGGGCTTCCTAAATAGTATGGTTTTCAGTTTCCTGCGAAAAGGGAGTAGGTCGGGTGTGGATCGAAGATCAAAAGGGAGTGCATTCCACAGCTTGGCGGCGTTCAGTGAGAACATCCTGCCCCCCGACCTAGCTCTCCTTACTCTGGGTACCACTGCCAGAAAAGCACCGGAAGATCGGAGGTTCCTGTTAGGGTGGTAAGGGGTAACAAGGCTGGTGTTGATTGCTGATCCAGTCTTCCAAAAAGCTCGATGTGTGATACACAGAGCCTTAAAAGCCACTCTCTGTCTCACCGGTAACCAGTGTAGGCTTTTCAGTCCCTGTCTGACGGACTGTGACCGTGGGATTTGGAGTATGGTACGTGCTGCACAATTTTGTACCACCTGTAGCTTTCGAAGAGTCATCTCAGGCGCCCCCAGATATAGGGCGTTATTTGAGTCTAAGCGGGACTGAATAAGGCCTTGCACTGCCACCTTCTTGGCATCTAGTGGTAAAAGTGAAAGGACCTTCCTCAGTGTTCTTAAAAGGCCAAAACAGGTGGCAGACAACTTAGTGGCCTGAGTGGAAAAGGAGAGTTTTTGGTCCAACCAGACTCCCAAACTCTTGACACTGTCCTTAGGGGTAACTATTGGTCCTGCTATTCCGCTGTATAGGGATGGCCTGGCTAGTCCTCGTCCTCCTGTTATCTCTCCAATTATGCCAACTCCAAGCATTCAACCCCCAAGAAAAGAAGTGCTCATAGATGATGATCAGGAAAGTGAGTGCGAATCGGTGGTCCTGATGGATATGCCAATCAGGGAATCTAGAGCTAGCATGTCAGGAACCAGAAGTCAGAGAAAGACAAAAGAGGTTCTGATTGAAAGCACGTCTGGGGTTAGGAGTGCCACAGTAGTATCCCCAGAAGAATTAGACAGATGGACCAAAGAATTGGAAAAAGAGACCGCTCCCCAACCCAAAGCATTAGAGATATATAAATTAAGAATAGAAATAGAAGAAATGATGGCTGGAAATGTAGGATTAGACCGCTTAAACTCCTTCAGCGAAGAAGAGTTATTGTTCATCAGCAAAAACCTTACCCGGAACGCTAGATTGCTCCATGAGAGATTAATGGACACTGCCACAGAAATGGGAATAGATGTCAGTCGTTCCAAAATCCTTCAGAAACCCTACAGAGTAGATTTTTCAGACAAGGACTTAGAAAGCTTGAATGTGGTAGGAAAACAAATCCAGATAAAAGAATTACTGAAACTCCTGCAGAAATGGGGGGATGTAGGAAAGTGGAGAACCCGGTGGGCAAAGAAAAAGGAAGACAGCAGGGCAAAATCTCAGGCTTCAGAATACGTGCTAAAAGAAGTAACCCCCGCAGAAAAATTGTGCCCCATGAGAGAGGTCCCAGGGGGAAAATATGTTCATGTCCCTTGGTCCCGGCAGGATATTGTGTCATTTACCAATGACTTCCCGAAATTACGAGAGAAACCAGTTGATTGGTACCGACAGGTCGAGCGTTTCATAAAAGTCCAGAAATGTCTCTTAAAAGACCTGGATGGGTTTTTCGACATTGTAGTGCCGGTAGATTTGTGGACTGAATGCAAAATTGAAATTGATTGGCCCAATGAGGATATGCCAGAGATGACAAAACAGGAGCTCCCTCACCTGAAGTAATGAGGAAGTATGATCAAGTCATACAGTACCTCAAGAAAAAGGTGCCTGCAAAGGAGACAGATTGGACCAGAATAGATAGAACCACCCAAGAACGCGATGAAACTGTCCATTCCTTTTATGAAAGGTTACTGCAAGTATTCAAAACTTACAGTGGAATTGATAATGTGGACATGAAGGATATGACCCATTTCAGTTACCGATTCGTGCTAGGTTTAAGGCCTGAAATATCTCAATGGATTAGAGATAATAAGATAAGTTGGCAGGGAAAGCCCATAGATGATGTCCTGAAGTACGCAAAATATTGCGAAGATGAGATCGAAAATAAAAAGAAGGCCCTCAAGGAACAGGTGATGTGGGCACAAGTGAAATTGGCTGAACAACAAGAAAAGCAGTTAAGTAAATCAAATTCTAATAATAATAATACACAGAATACCAATGCTGGGGGAGGAGGGAAGCCCCGAGCTAAAATGAGTCGGGAAGAAGCTATGAAGAAGTTCCCCTGCCACGGGTGCGGCCAGATAGGGCATTGGAGAGACGAGTGTCCACACCTACAGGCCAGTAATGCCCCTATAAATGGTTTAAATCCGCAGGTGCAGAAAGAGGGGACAAGGAAGAACCAGCAACAGGTAAAGCTACCTCCAGTACCTCGCGCTCCTAGACAGAATTATAAGAATCAGGGCCAGCAGAATGAGAGGGCGGAGGTATGGGAAGTCGAGAATGAAAGAAATGCAGTAATTCCACAGTACTTGTTAAATGATTCCTTCCTCTGTGAAGATCAAGATTGACGGGGCCTGAGGGGGGAGGACAAGGAGTGCGTGCTTGGCGCCTCCTTACCGGTAGACCAGACTGGACCATACATTGAAGGAAAGGTTGAAGGAAAAGATGTCACCTTTCTGTTGGACACTGGTGCTACCCGGTCCACTGTGAGAACAGTGGATGTTCCTAACCTACCCCTCTCGGGAGAAGCAATCCAAGTAGTGGGTGTCTCCAATCAAATAATAAGTACTCCAGTAACTGAACCCATAGAAATTTCTATAGGAAATTTTAAAGAAATGCACAGGTTTGTGGTGTGTGATTCCAGTCCCGTGAACCTGTTAGGACGCGATTTGTTGTGCAAGATGAATTGCACCATCTATTGCACACCAAAAGGTGTCGAAATTCAGACCCCCGATGAAGATGGTTTGTACAAACTGATGCTAGTGAGACCTGACTCTGATATTAAAACCTTGTCTGTTGAGGACTTACCTGAAGAGTTTCAGTTAAGAGTGGTACCAGAAGTATGGGATTTCACAGGAAAAGATGTAGGTTTAATGGCAAATGTGGACCCAATTAAAATAGCCATAAAAACAAATGCTGTATACCCCAAAACCAGACAGTACAAAATGAGCGCAGAAGTAAAAGCAGGAGTCGCAATTGAAATTACCAGGTTGCTCGAAGCAGAGATCATAGAGGAAGTGATGAGCAGTCCCTGCAATTCACCTATCATTGGGATTAAAAAGCCTAGTGGAAAGTACCGGGTAGTGCAGGATTTGCGCAAGGTAAACCAAATTGTTGTACCTTGCTGCCCTATTGTGCCCAACCCTGCAGTGATACTATATCAGATTCCCTGGAATGCGGAATGGTTCACTGTCATTGACCTGTGCCATGCATTCTTTTCCATCCCATTGCATCCCGAAAGCAAGTTCCTTTTTAGTTTTGAATTTGACAGCCATATCTATGTCTGGAATCGTGTTCCTCAGGGGTACACTGAAAGTCCATCGATTTTCAACCAGATATTGAAAAAATGCCTTGAATCTCTAGTACTGCCAAGAGAGTCTGTTTTGGTGCAGTACATAGATGACCTGCTGGTGGCATCTAAGACTCAAAATGACTGTGTCACCGACACAATTGCTTTGCTAAATCACCTAGGAAAAGGAGGACATAAGGTGTCGCCTGATAAATTACAGTTTTGTAAAAACTCAGTGAAGTATCTGGGGCACCAGATAGAAAAAGGAATCAGGAAAGTCACCACAGAGAGAATCAAAATAATTAAAGCAATGGAACTACCCCGAACTCAGAAAGAAGTGAGAATGTTTCTGGGAGTCGTGGGTTACTGCAGACAGTGGATTGTAGGATTTGCAGCCCTAGCAAAACCTTCGATTAAAATGACCAAGAAAGGAGTAGAAGACCCCGTCAGTTGGGACAGTGAGAGCATGAACGCTTGGGTAACGTTGCGAAACTGTCTATGTACCGCTCCTGCATTAGGTATGCCTGACTATTCTAAGCCTTTTGAACTGTTCTGTGACACCAGAGAAAATTGTGCTCTTTCCGTCCTGACCCAGGAGCATGGACTGGTCCGGCGCCCTGTGGCCTATTTTTCGGCCACCCTAGATCCGGTGGCTGCTGGATTACCCGGATGCCTGAAAGCAGTAGCTGCTACTTGTGTCAGTCTAGAACAGAGTGAGAATATTGTCATGGGACATCATGTCACCGTATATGTTCCACATTCTGTTGTAATTCTACTGACAAGAACTAAGACCCAGTACCTCACACCTAGTCGGCTGACTAAGTATGAAAGGATTTTGATTGGGGCTGAAAATGTAACACTTTCCTGGTGCAACGTCCTAAACCCTGCAACGCTGTTACCTGTTCCTCTGGATGTAGAAATTGCAGAGGAGGGGGAACATAATTGCATCGACTTAACAGAATTTAGTACTAAGCCCCGTCCTGACATCCGCAAAATAGCTTTACTTGATGGAGATCTTACCATCTTTGTGGATGGCTCGTGTTTAAGACATGAAAGTGGAGAACTGTGTGCTGCCTATGCTGTGGTCACATTGACGCACACTCTGGAAGCATCTTACCTGTGTGAGGTGAAATCTGCACAAGTGGCAGAGCTCATCGCGTTAACCAGAGCATGTAAGAGGGGTAAGAACAAAAGAATAACTGTTTACACCGACAGCCAGTACTGTTACGGGGTTGTTCATGACTTCGGACAATTGTGGTTACAAAGAGAATTCATGACTTCCTCAGGTACCCCTATCAGGAATGGAAAGGTGGTACAAAACTTACTGGAAGCTATTCAATTGCCCAAAGAATTGGCTGTGGTCAAGTGTGCGGCTCTCAGATCAGGAAATGATGATGTGACAGCCGGAAATAGATACGCTGACCAAATTGCTCAATTTTGTGCCCGATACCAAATGTCCCTCCAAATTGGGTTGTGGGGTGGAAACAGCTGCCAACTGATGTTGTTTGAGAATGTGTCAACATGGCAAGAATTAAAAAACTTACAACAAGCAACAGACAGGACAGAAAAAGGCAGATGGACAATGGATGGATGCCAGTTAAGAGATGATGGGGTAGTGGTAAACCCGACTGGGGTGCCTGTACTGCCCGACAGCCTGATAGACCCCATGATTAGAATGATACACGAACCAACACATATGGGAAGGGATGCGAAGTGTCGTGTGTTTGACAAAGTGTTCTATAATTCAAGGTTCAGGAACCAAGCGGAAAGGCTTTGC
Source organism: Lissotriton vulgaris (assembly GCF_964263255.1). Taxonomy (NCBI): domain Eukaryota; kingdom Metazoa; phylum Chordata; class Amphibia; order Caudata; family Salamandridae; genus Lissotriton; species Lissotriton vulgaris. The sequence continues at coordinate 10,294 of NW_028252985.1, forward strand.
CAGAGGTGCCTAGTGTGTCAGCAATTCAATGCAGGAAAGAAGACTGTAGTGGAGCAGAGTACCATCGGAAAGGCAGTAGGTCCCTTTGTCAGAATGCAGGCAGACTTTATAACAATGCCCAGATGCAAGGGATATAGATATATCCTGGTCATAGTTTGTCTGTTCTCCCGGTGGGTGGAGGCCTACCCAGCAAAGAAAAATGATGCCCTAACTACAGCCAAGCTATTGCTCAGGGAGTTGATACCTAGGTATGGAATCCCTGAGACGATTGAAACGGACCAAGGTGGGCATTTTGCCAACGATGTCCTAGAAGAACTCTGTAAAGCCTTTAAGATGAAGCAAAGACTGCATTGTGCATACCGTCCAGAGGCTTCTGGAATAGTGGAACAGATAAATGGCACCCTGAAGTCCAGACTGGCAAAGATGTGTGATTCCACAAAAATGAATTGGACAGAGGCTTTACCCCTTGTGCTGATGAGTTTGAGAAGTATCCCGAACAGAAAAACTGGCCTGAGCCCCCATGAGGTGTTAATGGGGAGAGTGATGCGACAGGCATGGGTACCTGGACACAAACTGCTAAGCATTTCTGATGATTTGGTGCTAGAATACTGCAAGCAGCTAGGTGACCAAGTGCGTTCTCTCTCTCAGCAGATTGGAGAGACGACTGATGAGTGGCCAAAGACTCCAGCACATAAACTGCAACCAGGAGATTGGGTGGTGTTAAAGAAACACACCCGGAAGAGTTGCCTGAGACCAAAGTGGGGAAAGCCAAGACAAGTGATCCTCGTCACTACAACTGCTGTAAAGTGTGCTGGTGTACCGAAGTGGATCCACGCCAGTCACACGAAGCGGGTAATTGGAGAAAACGCGACTGGAGCTGAAGGCAGCTCAGCTGAAGAGGCTCCCGAGGAGAGTCCGGAGCTAGCTGACATCGAACTGCCGAGCACAAGTCAAGACATTGATTGGTTCCCCGCCGACGACCTGGTTCATGATCCAATACGAACCAGAAAGTATTCCTACCTAGACAGTGAGTGGGATAGTCCAGGTGAGACAGAACTAGAGGACGAAGGTCAGGTCAACCAGACTCCCATCACACCTGATCAGGAAGTAGGCCAAGTAGGGATAGATCAAGACATCGAGACTCCTCCTGAAACTCCGGAGTCTGGAAAGGGACAGATAGTGGTAAAAGCTGACGTTCATGCGGAAGAAAACCAAGAGATCGAAGTGCATGAACAGGAACAGATAAAAAAAGACGAACGTGTTCAGGAAGAAGAAATAAAGTCATCGGAAAATAAAAAGCCAAAGCTATTCAAACCTGAACAGGACCAGCCTAGGGACCAGGCAGAAGAAATAGATGAAAGACCTGGAACTAGTCAGACAGGAAGGGAAATAGACTCTGACAATACAGAGGTGCCACAACGAAGTGAAATCAAAAGAGTGCACGAGGAAGGCCAGGTTTCCTCAACCACTGGGAGTCACAGAGACAAAGGTGCACCCCGATACGTCAAAAGGCTGAGGCTCCGAATAAAAACAGTCGAAGAAAAACTGAAAGACCGAAAAAGGGCTGAAAGTGAAAGAAAAGCAGCCCGAGGCAAGTCTCTGAGAAAGAGCGACAGAGTAAAGAAGCAGAACCGGCTGTATCGGAGCCCTGAATGGACATACTTGGTGTTGGAAGAAATTGATGAGCCCCACCACAGTGGCAAAAGTGACGAAGAGTCCATCACTGATCGGAGTTCTGACGAAGATCCTCCGTGAGAAAAGCCCGAGTGAGCCTTCGGTATAAAGAAAAGAAGAGGGGTTGCAAAAGCCACCTGTAAGCTAAAATGTCTGATTCAAGCGTAGCTGGGAGATCCAGATTTGGGTGTTGTAAAACTTGCTGTAAAATATGCTTATGTAGTATAGCCATGTTAATAGTGATATGGATAGGACTTACAGTTTTTTTACCTTTTATGATAAGTAAAGACCCTAACTTGTCCCCGACTGAACCAGAAACATTAGGAGTAGGAGTTGTACAGACTGTAGAAACACCACGAAACTTAGGACAACGTGACAACCCAGTTAGTCTGAGACACACACGACCTGATTTAGAAGCATCAGATGAGGATGGACTACACTTTCACAAGATGAGAAACCGGACGCATTTAAATGTTTTTGCTAACTTGTTAGTGCATTATGTAGAGGCTATGGAAATAGAAGACTGTTATGTCTGCATGAAGCTACCCACTTCTGTAGCTGAAGGCGTGACATACCACCATTTACCCCTAACCTATGGAATTTCCTGTAGTATATTAGCTAGCTTGTTTTATAGAAGCACGTTACAGTATTACTATTCAAATGCTGACGTAATCTTTTCTGAACTTCCTATTAGAGGACACCTGAACCTTGTACATAGTAGAAGTGAAGTAACTCGTTATATGGGGGAATACTTCCTGACTATAGGTAACATAGATTTAGATGAAGCAAGACAAGCTAATCTGACCTGTTCTCTGCAAGAGCAGGAAAAGATGTTCATAAAGATGGCAGAGAGAAGAAGAGAAAAGTTTCAGAAGAAAGCAAGTGACGAAAAGGATAGAGTCCCTAGGTGGGCTGAGCACATGGATAACACCTCACAAGGCGAAGCTAATCCTGCTTTGTTGCTGGATTTTGAACGAAAAGGAAAACTTTGTATCCATAGGGAAAAGACAGAGTATTATAACAATGTATTCATTGGTTCCAGCGAGTGTGAGCATAATTATAAGGTAATTGGAGGTTGGGGTTTCAAAAATGGGTCAGAACCTGTGTTCCCCGGAATTTATTATATATGTGGGAACAAGGCGTATTTCAAATTACCGGATCACTGGTATGGAAGCTGCTATTTTGGCATTGTTTTCCCGAAAATATACCATGTGAATAATGCAGCTGGAAGCAATGAAGAAACTAATGGCTTAGTGCGTAGTAAACGTGAGAGTGTAGGTGAAATTATAGGTGACATCTTTAGTGCACTGATACCTGGAATGGGGGTAGTTCTGAACACTCACAGAATCTGCAAATTATCTACAGTAGTGGATCGGTTATCAACTGACACTGCTGCCGGATTCCTGCTGGTCAATACTGAAATGGTTGCGATCAGATCAATGGTTTTGCAGAATCGCCTTGCTCTTGACACCTTATTGGCAAAAGAGGGCGGAGTCTGTAGAATGCTGAAGGCGCAACATTGTTGCACCTACATACCTGACAAAAGTATCGAATTGAAACAATATGTAAAGAACATAACTAATTTGGAAAAAGAACTCAAACCATTAGAGGTTGACAGTGCCTGGACGAGACTGACTGGAGGTCTCTCCTCTATAGGTAGTTTGTTTTCTAACTTAGGTAGAAACATTCTGTGGAAAATACTGATGCCAATAATTGGAATAGGTGTGGTTGTGTTGATAATTTTCATCTGCTGTAAACGTCAAAAATGCAAAAAGAAGTACACTGTAAATAAGAGAGGGGTGAAAAGAAACATTGATGAATTAGAATTGGAAGAATTGAGGAATGAAATATACAAAAAGGTAAAGAATCACCACTCTCATAGAGAAGCCGAAAGAAAAATCAACAATAAGTTTGTTGAGATAGAAATGAATGATATGGAAGAATGAGAGTTGGCATCTGTTTCCGTTATATAGTGATGATAGTAAATATCATCAAAGAGGGGATTGATGGAGCAAGGATTCGCACGAAAAGCGACTTGCTCTTACTCATGAACCTCGTTCAAATTATAATCATATTAATCCAACTGTTCGTCTTGTATTTAGCATTTTTCCCAACACGCGGGTGTCCCCAAGAGGCTTGCCTGTGTGTCTTTTCATACTAACAATGCTTGCACTAGAAGAAATGGCCGCTTCGCTGAAATTCAGTCTGCGCATGTGTCGGTCATACCCATGTGATGTGACGCACTCGCATTCTGGAGGGAATCTGTTGCTCATGCGCACTGTTGCAAACATGGCCGCTTGTCTCTCATCACGCTCTATGTTTGCAACTGCTGCTTTAGCCTATCTGTCTTTTCGCACTAAACTTTAATGCTATAGATGTTATAAAGTAAGGGGTGTGTAAAATTTTATCACGGTATACAGTGTGATCATTTTTATGTGTGATTCTAATTTGTTCTCGCTTACTTTTCATGTATCGCGTCTCTGGGGGCTGGGACATACATGAGCTACGCCATGTTGAGGCTCCTCTGAGTATTGCCATGTGACCTGGGAGAAACTCTACTGCGCAGAAGCTGAAACAAGCCAGCTGGCTCCTGAAGCCCGATGCGCCTGAGAACCCAGCACAAGACGATGAAATTCCACCTTGAACCTCAGAGACATTGTTGCTATACCCTGTACACTCGTATTTTTCTACTGTATTCCTATGGATGGGAACGTGAACCCAAGGGGCGGATAAGCAAAATTTCAATATTTATGATGGGAACGTTGAATTCTAGGAGGTGACAATGACCGAATCACCTCTCCTGACCAATCATAATGTAGGAAACTGTCACTTGCAACATTAGTGGGTGGTCTAAGGGTCCCAAAATCGTATAACTGTCCTAGTGTAGCTTAGGGAAATTGTCCGACTTGTCCGAGTAGCAGACCTGTCACTGACCCTACGAACTCTATAGGTGCTCAATCTAGAGTGCTGCGGAGCACTCTGTCCATACTTTCCACAAACTCCTAGGGGTGGAAATAGTCTTAAGTGCTGGCAAAGCACTTTGCTGGGGAAATTCGAAAACCCAATCGGGGTTACTGGCGGATTACTTGCAGAGAGGGGTAACGCAGGCGTTGCATCCGAAGCTGTAGGTGTTGGTCGTACCCTGGTGAGCCCAGTCTTGACCCAAATCCTGAGGGGTATCCTGTCCTGACTGCCCGTGAGCTGTACCTGCTCGCATTCTGGCATTCCTTTTCTGAGGGTCCTTGTCCCCGTCCTTCCAAACTGACCCGTGGCCAGGGTTAGTCCTCATTCCTAATTAGGTAAATATTAATCTGTGGGTTTTGCGTTCTACAATTCTCTCATTCTCTTTCTCTCTCTCTCTCTCTCTCTTATCTCCTTTATAAAGCACTATTGCCTGAGATATTGCTCTATCACTTTGAAATGCCAATTATATGCGATTGTTGTTTTTTATAGACTTGTTCCACTTCTCTCCCCACCTTTAGGATATTATTGAACTGTCATACATACTAGTGTGTTCCCAATTTTCCCCTTCCTTTAGTGTGGTTGCAGTGGACTTAGTAAGAATAGCATAAATAGCCTAGTTTTAAATATATGTTAGGTCCCGTTCATGTCCCATGTCCTAGTATAAACTTGCAGTGACTAGTTGGTCCTTATCATTCTTACCCATAGTGTTCTCATATACTCAAATGGTCCTTGCCTTAATCCATAGCTACATTTTGGTTGTGATCTTAATGCTTGATGTGTTGTTTTGTATTTTGCTTATCTTGGCATATTTACTTTGAAATCTTTAGATAAACTTTTAAACCCATCAGGTGTCTGTGGTTATTTTACAGATTACAGTGTGGACAATGTATTTTGGTTTATAAAGTGTATTTCTTCTAGGACTCCTGTCACCTATTCCCTGATAGCTCCTGATCCGTCTGGAGTAATGTGCCTGTGGTAAGTCAGGTACATAATCAGCAGTGGTGTGAAGTCACCCCCCCGAATTACTCATAGTAGCGTGTAAGAATTCACCCGGCTCACCAATCGCAAGTCAGTTGGTTGTAAAAACACGCCAGGGCCCAGTGCGTGTGAGAATCGGGAAACCCAGTGACCCGGGTGAACTGCGCGCTCTATCACATTGAGCGTTGATACTGATATGGAGAACTGTTGTACTTTCTAACCGGAGAGAGCCTGGGAATCAAGGTCACCTCGCCACCGCTCTGGAGCATTGCTGTCCAGTGGGAAATTGCCTACGAGGATGTGACCTAACCAGATGGCTTGACCCAAAGAGGATCTTGGGAAGTCGCCTGTAATATTGATGTATGGTAACTAGGGAGAGAGCCCCAACACTTCTTCTCTGCCTTGAGAGAGAGAGAGAGAGAGAGAGAGAGCATCTTAGAATGAGCTCTGTCTTAGTAGCTTCATGCTGCTTGACCAAACTGATGTGGGGAGACTTCGGAGGAAGATTCCACATGCTGATACCTTAACCGATCCTGCCCCGCAATATGCTTAATTAGGGATGCCATGCTAGTGTTAGTGTAGGGATAGATTGTATCTTTTCCATGAAATCTTCGATGCAGGGGAACTTGGATTCTTGTGCTCTGCTCTTTTGTATCCTGATTCTTGAATTCATTATCTTGTGCATGTTGCACCGCCTTAATTTCATTCGTAGGTTTGGCTTTGTATTAGTCCCAATGTATTTCTACACCCTAATCTTGAGGTCCCTGTCAGTTCAGTTATTTTTGGCTTTGTAATAAATCAACTAACTCCATTAAGTAGTCTGTGATACTTAAGGGTCCTAGCAAATCGAAATTGGAATGAGTGACTCGCTAACTATTTCTCTTTCCCCCACGCTCTCATGCTGAAAAAAGTACTATCGAATTGAGGTTCTAGAGGAGGTCTAGAATGGGGAGATCCGGCTCCAGAAGTACGTTATTTTAAAGTCTTTGAAATGGCATGACTTGGGCCCCAAATTTTTAAGTTGATTTTTTTTCTCTATACTTGTTCCAAAGTTCTGATAAGAGTACCAATTCTCGTATTTTACAGTTGAGAGGAGCGTAGGCCACTGATACCCCTTATCTCCCTTTTTACATATTTTATAATTACAACTCTTTCTTGATAAACTTTAAGAGAAAATGATAATATCAGTAATTCGTGTTCCGTGCACTAAGGATGAAATAAATCAACTTGCAAAATATCCACTTGGGTCCGGTTTTCGTTATTTCCGTTTGAGTCTGACTTGGGGGATTTGGCGAAATTCGTGGCACATATATATATATATATATATATATATATATATATATATATATATATATATATATATATATCTCTCTTCACACGCCGGTTCCCAGTTTCCCGGCTATTGAGCGCTCGGTGTGGGTGCGGTCCCTACGGCAGAACCTCGTCGTTAATTATTTAACACTCCTCCGCCACTTGGACGAAAGTAATGGGCGCACTCCCTCTGAGTTCCACAAATTGATTTATTTAGATCTCTTCAGCAATGTAAACAACACGATCTACGCGTTTCAGTGCTCCTCACGATGAGCAAGGTGCTAGGAGCACTGAAACGCGTAGATCGTGTTGTTTTCATTGCTGAAGAGATCTAAATAAATCAATTTGTGGAACTCAGAGGGAGTGCGCCCATTACTTTCGTCCAAGTGGCGGAGGAGTGTTAAATATATATATATATATATATATATATATATATATATATATATATATATATAGATAGATATATTACCTACTGGCGGTCGCCAGTAGGTATATATAGTAAGGACCTAGTTCCCATAGGAAATTCCGAACATTCTATTGGGAATAACTTTGGCGCCGATTGAGAGATCTGCCTGTAATTTTCCTTAAATTTGCCTCGCTGCGCTCCACTCCTTCCCTGAAAGTTTCGGGGGGATTCGTCAAGCGGGGGCCGAAAAAAAAGGGGGGTCCCAAAACGTGTTTTCCCCATGTTAATTTCAATAGGGACATTCTGACAAGGCTACAGCTCGAACGGCTGAACGGAATTATACCAGATTTGGCAAAATGGTAGGGACTGGTATGCAGCAGTGCCTTTTGTATGTTTGGTGTAAATCCCTCCAGTAGTTCTTGAGAAAATTGAATTTGATATTTTTTAAATGGCATTTTCTATGGGACCTTTAGACATGGCTACAGCCCGAACGGCTGAACGGAATTACACCAAACTTGGCAAAATGGTAGGGGCAGGTATGCAGTAGTGCCTTTTCTATATTTGGTAAAAATCCCTCCAGTAGTTGTTGAGAAAATGAATTTGAGCAAATTATATATCTATATGCGCTCAACATTCTATTGGGAATAACTTTGGCGCCGATTGAGGAATCTGTGTGTAATTTTCAAGAATTTTGGCCAGCTCCGCTCCGCTCCTTCCCTGAAAGTTTCGGGGGATTCGTCAAGCCGGGGCCGAAAGAGGGGCCCTAAAACGTGTTTTCCCCATGTTAATTTCCATAGGGACCTTTAGACATGGCTACAGCCCGAACGGCTGAATGGAATTACACCAAACTTGGCAAAATGGTAGGGCCTGGTATGCAGATTTGCCTTTGCTATGTTTGGTGAAAATCCCTCCAGTAGTTCTTGAGAAAATTGAATTTGAATTTTTTCAAATGGCATTTTCTATGGGACCTTTAGACACGACTACAGCCCGAACGGCTGAACGGAATTACACCAAACTTGGCAAAATGGTAGGGACAGGTATGCAGTAGTGCCTTTTATATATTTGGTGAAAATCCCTCCAGTAGTTGTTGAGCAAATTGAATTTGATCAAATTATATATCTATATGCGCTCCCTGTACGCGTACGGTACGTGTACCGTACGCGTACGTGCGCGTACCCTTAAGTGCATGAGCGAGTTTCTGATTGGCTGGCAGTCGACTGTCAACATTCCAAACTGTCCAAACCAGGAAGTGTTGGCCACCATCTTGTTTTTCAGGAGAACTGAGGCACAAGAGAGCCCAAAACAAGAGTGGAAAACACGAAAAGGGGGCAGGGTACAGACCCCCCAACCCTCTAGCCCTTCTCAGGGGGTCCCAAAAGGACCCCCAAGGGCAAAAAAAAAAAAATCACGAGGTATGCGCACCGTATGTGTACCCCGCGATTTAAAAAAAATAATAATAATTTTTTGCACTTGGTGGTCCTTATGGGACCCCCTGAGAAGGGCTAGGGGGTCAGGGGGTCTCAACCCTGCCCCCTTTTCGCGTTTTCCACTCTTGTTTTGTGCTCTCTTGTGCCTCACTTCTCCTGAGAAACAAGATGGTTGCTCAGTGATGTCATCAGTGATGTCACTGACCATGTCATGAATGATGTAATATGTGACATCATCAGCAGTGGATTGCGGGTGCGCGAAATATAGTCAGTACAACTAACTATATAGGAGCAATTTCAATGGTTTTTTAAATGCTAATTCCTAACTATATAAGGCCTGAAACCTATGGTTTTTTAAGTGAATTTGCAAGGTTTTTAAAATGCTAATTCCTAACTATATAAGGCCTGAAACCTATGGTTTTTTAAGTGAACATATATATATATCATGATAAATTCCAAAGTCTGGGATGTCCACTCTATTCTCCTGATGCTTCAAAGCACATTAGTTATGGCTCAGTTGTACTCTCCTCCCTTGCCAGATAAACTCATGCATCTGGTCTGATGTATGTCACTTGAGAAACAGATGACATGACCACATAATGGAGCACCCAAACAAGCTTACTGCAAAGAAGATCAGCCAAACACGTTGAGAGTGAAGTTGCTGAGACATTTTCCTCTACCAGTGTCACAGGCTGTAGTCATGGAAAAAAGGAGAGGCTGCATCTTCACAGCTTTTATGCAGCGTGCTTGAGAAGATAGGAGGTCTACAGTCAGATGGTCTGTTTTCTTCTGGTTCTCTAGTTCACTTGCAATGAGAAGCGTGGATCCAAGGGATCTGTCCTGTGCCCTTTACGACTTTACTGATGTACAACAATATCTGTTAGGGGCCTCATCACATATATATA
>NW_028252986.1:0-32941 GCF_964263255.1 Lissotriton vulgaris
ACTCCAGAGACTTAGGGGCATATTATCAAGGGGGTTTATCTCCGCTTTTTTGGATTAAAAAGCCAAGAAAACGGAGATAAAATTATCTCCCTATTACCTAGCTGTCGCTAACACCAGTTAGCGACAGCAAGTAGGAGATAGCGACCATCTTGGGCCCCACTTTGCATGTCAGTAATATTTATCACTAATTACATGCAAAGTGGGCGTGCCAAGATGTTAGCGACTGAAAACAGTCGCTAACATCGCTATCTCCTATTACCAACTTTTGGAGATATTCGCGCTAAGCGCGAATATCTCCAAAAGCTAACACCTGCCCTGAGCAGTTCTTAGCCATGTTATCCAATGGGAGGTGGATAACATGGCTAAGAGCATTAGCTCGGTAATGCATGAATATCGCTTACTTTTCAGCGATATTCATGCATTGCGGCTGATTTTTATCGCATTTGCGATAAACCTTGGTAATACCAAGGTTTATCTGCGATAAAAATTGCCGCAGCTCGGCGATAATTTTTTCACGCTAACCAAGCAATAGCGATAATTATCGCTATTGCTTGGTAATATGCCCCTTTATTGTTTATACGTATCGGCAGAATATGAATGTTGAGCAAGTGACAGGTATGGTAACATTTGGGACACTTAGGACATCTGGAGGAATACATACCTAGAATGTAAAGTTCCTAGTAACTTGAATTGGAAGGAGAGACATTTTAAGCTTCAGATTACTAAAAAGAACATTATTTTAAGCAATGGCTGTATGAAATTTGGGCAGCATAGCTTCCAAAGAACGTGGCTCAAAAGCCAAAGGACTCGAGGCTGCATAAGTAACTTGGCATGGCTTCCTTCAACAATTTTCCAAAATGTATGACGCTTTTCACTTCATTTCACTGCCCTACTTGTTTTCATTTACGCATCTTCTCCTTTCTTGAATATTATCAGACAAGCAGGATGTACAAATTAAAGTGAAACTCAGTGAGTCATCAATGATGCCATTTGGGAAGTCATCAATGATGGAATTTAACAATATCATGCATGATGTCTTATGTGCATCATCAGTAGTGCATGAATGGGCTTGAGTTTTGGTTAGTTTACCTAGTGATAACTGGCGATTATCAGTGGTATTTCAGTTTTGTTGAGGTTCGTTACTTATGATGTGTATTGAACATTGCACAGCATAAATGGTGAATTTTAGAGTTTTTCGGTTTGGTGTTCACTGTGCCATTACTAAACTTTAACCATGTTTTTTTCAGTGAATTTCATAGATGTTTTGTGATTTACCACATTAACCTGCCATTTACCTATTTTGCACTGCATATAGTCAGTCTCTGTGCCTATCTTCCTTTGGCTGTGTGAATCAGGGTTTGATTGCGGGCCTGCCTGCCCTTGTGCTGGGCCTAATGTGGTAACTGTCTGCCACATTTCATGCAGATTCACCAACAAACAGTGTCACAATTATTATTGAAGGACACTTTTATTGCTTTTCCACCACCCCATTTATCTTTGCCATTCCCCTTGGCCTGATCTGCCCGCAACTTTACATAAAATCATAAAGCTACACCTGATAAAACTCTGCCAAGGTTTATGCTGATTCATCAGCATAAACTCGTAGCTTGTTCCCTTGAGGGCTCACGAGCGACGAGTGGTGCAGCCTTCAGAGCGCGGGAACAAGAGGACGCCTGCCTGGACCCCCGCGCCTTTTAACCTGCTGCGGGGACTGGGCGGCATACCCCTCCCGCCCAAAAGTGCACGGACTTTTCGGGCGGGTGTTAGGACAACCCTCTTAGGCGGCGGGGGTGTGCTCCAACCACGCCACTTTGGGCATACCGGCCGGAGACATGCCCCCCGCCTGCAAAGGTTTCCCGGGCGGTCGGGGCACCCGGCCATACGTTCCGGGTGACCGAGAGGTCTCCCCTTTCCATATGGTCCGGGATGCCCGCCACCCCTTCCACCACCAATCCCAATGGTAGGAGACAGACACAGTTTGAAGTTTTGGAAGGCAGGGGGGCCTCGCGACCCCCCCGGCCGTATTTATTAAAATATGAAACACAATTTAAAACTTTAAATTAAAAACGTTTCATTTATCATGTACAAAATTCAACTTTCATTACACTTGATGAAGACAGGTATCCAGGCTAACCTTAACAAATCTCCAATACAAAGATTTTCCTAACCGAGTCTAACATCATGACATCATGCATTGCATACGAATTTTGTACATCCTATCGTTAGGGGCCAACGGCAAGGTCTTAACCGGTGTCAGATCCCTATCACCAAATTTCTGCCCTCTTGTGTGAGTGGCGCATGCGCAGAGGGCTTTACCCTCGTAGCCAACCATAACTTCCCTTGTCATGGGGGCCCCCTTCCACTCGGTGCCATCTTAAGGTCGTCCGAGTTCCCGTGCGGGGTAACCGTAAGAAGGACAGCGTTGACTCCCCCCCTTTCCCTGCACTCTCTTCCGCAGCAGCGGATATCCGGCCCCCGGGAAATTCGTGGGAGGGGCATATAGCCGTCTCCCCCTGGGAGGGGCATATAGCCTTCTCCCCCAGGGAGGGGCCTATGGCCATCTCCGCCTGGGCGATCCCATCCGTAATGGGTGCTGCCTCCTCGTGGGAGGGGGCCAATGGCCGCCTCCCCCCGTGCGCTCCCATCCATAATGGGTGGCGCCTCCACTAGGGACCTTGAAATCACTGCTCACGATCATGACCTTACTGCCACTGGTCAGATAGTTGACCGACTATCTGGCCCCCCACAACTCCCATAGGTCATGTCTCCTCAATCCCACTAGCCAAGCTATCATGTCTTTTATCAATATGTCATTCCCCACCCTGGACAGGTGTATCCCATCGTCTGAATAACAGTGGTCCCCCCAGATGCACCCGTGAGGTGTACTTTGAAGGTGTTTAGATCAAAACAATTTCTCCATTTTATTGTTGACCCATTTACCGAATGGTTTGACGCTGTCGTGGACCACCCACCCCTCCATACCCTCCTCGGAACCATGTGTGACCAAGCTATTGTGCACCCCGGGAGTGTCTTTGCTAACCAACTAACTGCTGAAAGCATGTGTTCGATTAAAGCCTGTCTGCCCAACCTCACCAAGTCATTGCCCCCAATGTGCACTATGACTACTGATGGCGGTGACCTTTGCCGCCCTAACAATTCCTCGACAAAACTTTGCAGTTGGTCAATACACAAACCGCCCTTCCCATGGAAGGACACCCTGAAACCATATTCCTCAGATGTGTGAATCGCATCACCTGCCCTGAATATGTCCGTGGCACGTCTCACGTATGAGTGGCCCACGACCCAGACCACTCGTCTTCCATTCCTTGCTCCTGAAGTGGTGGTTAGCTGATACTGGGCTGGTCCCAATTTATGCCCTGCGTCACAGGCTCGTGAAACTGTAATCCAAACAAAAGACAACAAGCGTGAGTGCACTTCCTCAGTAGACGAGTAGTCCGGCCGCCGTGTGGAGTGCAGGTCAGGGAACTGCAATCCTCAGCAGCCCAGGGAACCACGTGACCGCATTGCAGCACCAGGAGGCGCATACAACTTACGACAGCCCTCCCTCGCGGGACGCTGGGCTAAGCCCGGGCAAAGGGCAGGCCCTCTGTGGCCCTCAGAGGCACGAGGAGGACTGGACGGACCACCCCCCTTGGCATTAGAACATGAGGAGGTAAAGAGACTCTGACTTTCTTATTTACAGACCTCCCCAACGGTTATTTTTGTTTGGTTTTGTGAACTCTATTATTACCAGATCCTGCTGCAGTTTTGGTACTCACTGTTTTTAAATTTAGTTACATTATGATTCGCGAGGGGGCTACCAAAAATGCCACCCCCCAGAGGGATTCGGTAAACGGGACACTTGACCATTACCTAAGTAGGACAATATTCCCCATACCCCATGAAACAGAGAGTTTATAACTATCCCCGTCCATAGACAGTACACCTAACAAGAGATCTCCCTTACAGGTAGTCGACACAGCACAAAATCCATCTCTACTGGAGGAACTAAATAATATATGTAAAACAAAGTATGCTTTGCTGGAACCAAGAACTAAGCAAACTGGCACATTTAACTGCCCCACAGCAAACACTAATCCCCAGAATAGTACACCATTCCACCAAAATGGTAGTCTGTTTGGTACCCCCCACTCGCTATCTGCAAAAGCTATCACCCTAAATATAGCGCTTCCTCAAGATCCCCCGGCTAAAAGAAAGCAAAATGGGATTACACATCAGGGAAGCCAGGCAAAACAACTGAAATTGTGCTCAAGACCCCTTTTGGCCATTATCACTTCCCCGCCAGCCCCAGTGGTCGCCTCTAATTCAAATTTAAATTTAAATTAATAAAATTCAATTTTTTTTGCACCTTCCATCGATGAAAAATTATTGGCCCACATTGAACATCTGGTCAAATCTATAATATCTCCAGTGATTGAAAAAATGAACATTCTTGGGGATAGGCTCACGGGATTAGAGGAAACAATCAAGGCCAGTTCGACACTCATAAAAAGCATTACAAAATCTAACCAACCCCAGTCTCTCGCTACCACAGAAGTGCCTAAACCATCTGATCAAAGTACTAAGGTCCAAATTCAACCAGTAGCCTCACTCATGCCAGTGCCAAATACTCCTAGAGTATCTATTAACCCTACATTAGTACAGTGCACTTCCGACAGAGTAGGATGGAGTAAAGATCCAACATTCCATAAGGGGACAGTTTCTAACCACGTCAATATGCCAAGATCACTTAATCACATTCACCTACCACCGGAGGCCGCTCCATTTGTCTGCGTTCTCTCTGGAGTGCCAGCACTCACAAGTGGAAAAACCGAAAGGCATCAGGACCTATTAAATAAGGTTACTTTTTGGCTAACAAAAAATAGACCCCTGCCCCCCACTATAGATGGGAGAATCATGAGAGTTAGAAGGGTGGGCTGGCTAGGATCCCTCCGAAAAGATATCCCCGATGACCTGGTTCTAGTAAAATTCAGGAACAAACACGTTGTCCCATATCTTCAGACTTGGCAGCCCCAAAAAGGAGATGGCCCTATATCTACCTGGGATCTACATGACTTTTACCCTGCTATGTCATGCTTTCGCTCATCAAGACCAACCGCTAAGTATAACCACCCGATGGGCGGAAGTGTCCGCGCATTGAGTGGCTGTAATTTCTCCACGTTTAACTATTTTGAACCATTGTATAACAGCTACCCTTGACGTACATATGGAAAAGTTTCAAAAGATTCACCTTGTTTGTGATTAATTGTTTTAATTAACGGACAACCAGCTGTAACGGTATTGTTTCAAATGCTAAATCCAATGAAATGAACATAATTAGATAGGAATTTGCATCTAAAGGATGGGCTCATATTTTAACTTGTAGATATTTTGTGTTATTGCAATGTATGTTTTATGAATGTTATGCTTTTATGATTTGAAAATTTAAATCGAATAAAGCTGCTACTGACTGACAGTAAATTACAACATGTGCAACCACACGTAACGTTTGAAAAAGTTTGAAGACCAGCGCCCCAAATGTTTTACATTGTCTGCCTGCAGACCCCCGGCCGTCGCTTCTGTAGCGGCCCCTATCCTGAATGAATGAGTTCCAAAATCACTCGGGTTCAAGCCCGCAGCTGCAATCGTGATCGCCAGCACCCTCTGGAACTGAAACTTTGTTAACGGGGTGCCGTCAGCATGCCGCAGCAAGGCCCCCCCCCACGTCGTCATCCTTTGTTTTAGGTAGGCCTCAACGTGCATCACTGGACAACAGGGACTACCCGGAGTGCGCTGCAACACAATGCTACTCCCCTGGGCCTCCTGGTCTGTCTTTGACCTGGCAATCGTGATCAGCAGGGAATCCCCCCTCACTTACGTGTGGTCCCTGCGCAGACCCCCCTCGGTATCCCTTTTATTGGCAGCCACTAGTTCGCCTACCCGCAGGCCCCCATAGAATGCCAGTGCAAATGCTGCCCAGAATAGGACAACCTCACTAGGTGAGGAGCATGTCTCCTCTAGTTTAGCCAGCAAGGCGGTCAACCTGTCAAATCCTATCAGATGCCTGGTATCCTTTTTGCGCCCCTCTAGGCGCCGCCAGCCACGCAGCACCCTTCTGACTATAAAGGAGTCCGTCGGGTCTCTGATCCCTTGGAGCTGAGCGATAAACGATATGGCGGCCTTATACCGACTGGCGGTTGCCGCCGACCGGCCCTCCTCATGAAGTGCCACTAAAAATTGGGTAAAGGACTCCTCCTGACCCCATCTATGCTCCCATGCAGGGCCCAAAAATGCACAGTATGAGCGGAACGCCCCTTCATAAGCTTTTCTTGTCCTGGGCACTAAACTGGCTGCCATGAGGTTTTATAGTCCGGGGCGCCGATCTGCCGTAATGCTTCGGGAAATGGCGCTGCCACTAGCTCCGCTGAGGGTAAACAATCCCTGAATGCCTGCATTTTGAAACGAGAGAGCGCATCAGCTGCATTATTCAGTACTCCAGGCATATGTTTTGCCCTGAATTGTACATTTAGCTTCAAGCATTGCAACACAATTTCTTTCAACAATCGCAATATCCACTTGCAGCGTGCTGCCTGCTGGTTAATGCACTCAACCACAGTCATGTTATCAGACCAGAATATCACCGAGCGGTTTCGGAACTCTTCTGGCCAGGCCGACAACACTACCCAGATGGGGAATAACTCTAGGAAACCAATGTTGCTCGTCAAGCCACTTGCTTCCCACCATGCCGGCCATTTCTGGGCTGACCATCGGTTACCAAGGATCGCGCCAAACCCCACACTGCCCGGAGAGTCGGTCCATAAACCTAACTCTGCTGACGAGGCCGGGGCTTTGCTCCAGACTACCCAGCCATTGAAATCCGCCAGGAATGCCAGCCAAATGAGCATGTCCTGGCGAACCTCTGCAGACAGCCTCGTACGATGGTGCCCTTCTTTGGGGCCAACCAAGGCCTGGGCACTGGATCGTGAGAAAGGGCGAGCCATCGGTATAACCCTCAGTGCAAAATTCAGCTGTCCCACTGTTTGCTGTAGTTGATGCAGTGTCACCTTGTCGTTCCGAAGACATTGTAGCAAGGAGGCCCTGAATTTGGTGATCTTCTCCGCCTGCAGACGGAAGCAACCCTCCACGGAGTCTGGTTCAATACCCAGAAACTCCAGGGAGGTAGTTGGACCCACTGTTTAACTGGCGCCAACGGAACCCCGAAACCCCGCATGAGCACGCAGAATTCCTGCAATGCCCGTGCACAGTCCAGAGAGCCCGCCGGGCCAAGAAACAGGAAATCATCGAGATAATGCATCACATGTTGGTGCCCTGAGGCCTTCGAGAATGCCCACTCTTGAAATGAGCTAAACATTTTAAAATAGGCACAAGAAATTGAACAACCCATCGGCATGCACATGTCCATGTAGTACTTCCCCTGAAGTGCGAAACCCAACAAGTGCTGGTCCTGTGGATGCACCGGTAGTAACCTAAATGTGGATTCAATATCCGATTTTGCTAACAATGCACCGGGGCCTAGGCGATTCAACATGACCACTGCGTCATCAAATGATGCATACCTCACACTGCAAATGCCTGCATCGATTGCCTCATTCACGGAAGCCCCCCTTGGTGCAGATAGATTATGAATGAGCCTGAATTCGCCCGGCTCCTTCTAGGGAACTTCCCCTAATGGGGAACACACAAAATTGGCCGTTGGTATTTCACCAAACGGTCCTGCAACCCGCCCCAAGCGAACCTCTTTTGCAATTTTTGTGGCGACCACCGTCGGGTTGTGCGTAACGGACAGTTGGTTTCTGCATAAGGGGCCCCCCCGAAAATCACCCGCCGGGATCCTGAAGCCATACGAGAAGCCATCTCGCAGGATCCCGGTGGACACATGATCGGGTATTTGTTCAGCCAGGGAGTCAAAGCCAAAATATCCACGGGCGATTGTTTAGTCATCTGAGGCACCGTGTCAATCCTGCTTGGTACCCCCTTTTCCCCCAGTAACATTGCCTCTGGATCGGCAGCTAGTTTCGGGGTGGGAGGTGTTACCACAACCTGCGCAGGCATGCCTGAACCTGCATGTTCCCTGCGGCCTACTACACGTTCCCTTGTTAAAGCCCCAACATACCCCTCGCTTATTCCCATTCCCGCCCGATCTAGACTGAGTCTCTCCCCCGTGGGCTGGTCGAAAGTGCTGTGGACATTTCTGCTGAAAAGCCCAGAAACCATTCACACTCGACCCTGTTCCTCCCGCTGAGCCCGGCATGAACTGCGCATGCCAAGATACAGTCTCCAAATAATTCCAAGTCAGTG
This sequence comes from Lissotriton vulgaris, assembly GCF_964263255.1. NCBI lineage: Eukaryota > Metazoa > Chordata > Amphibia > Caudata > Salamandridae > Lissotriton > Lissotriton vulgaris. Next base: position 8,320 of record NW_028252986.1, read on the forward strand.
ATTCATTAAACTCTTTCGCTTTTCTAAACTGCACATCGTACCCTTTCCATGCGTCCCCTCCATATTTCTCATGGAAGCCCGTGATCCTGCTCTGGTAGCAAGCAAGGTCTCCCAACAATTCTGGTGTTCGATCACCCATAATTGCTACAAACACAGAAAAAGCCCTGATCCAGTTCATCATAGACTCCTCCACCCTGAATTCTGCCATTTTTGCCCTCCATTCACTGGGGTGCCACAAATCTTTCTGGGTTTTGGCATATTCTAATTCACGATTGTCCGTCAACAATAAAAACATATTAATGTATTTGTTCGCCCACATTATCTCTTTCGTGGCCATCGGAACATGTTGTGGCAGGCATTCCCGCCTTGAAGGTACAGCGCCCTCCCCAATTATTGGGATCGACCTCTTACCATTTTCTGTTGTACCTCCGGTCGTGTCCTTCGCCTTATTCTGGTTCTCGACCGCGGCCATGTTCGCCACCTGCAGAGGAATAGAAGGCATGCTCCCTGCCCCAGAGCCCCTTGCCTGCCTGAGCTGGTCAATAATTTGCCTGGCCTCCTCCGCTGGATCTTCCGCAGCCGCGGATCCCCCCGCTCCCTTCTTTAACCAAGGCAATACCGCCGCTAGATGCATCTCCAGTTCGGGGGGTACCTGATCCTTATCCAGTGGTGTGATAATCACAGGGATTGGCAATTCCCCATCCGGTGCGGGCACCGGGCTGGCCGCTGGGGTTACTGGGACCAGCGGAACGAGACCGGGACCTGGCTAGGACCCCCTTTCCCTTTCTTCTTTTGCCCCGCCTGCAAAGGTTTCCCGGGCGGGCGGGGCACCCGGCCATACGTTCGGGGTCACCGAGAGGTCTCCCCTTTCCAAACTCTGCACATTTAGTAGCAACTGCAGACTTCTATACACCTCCATTTTAAACCTGCCACCCCTTGATAGATTTGCATGAAACTGGGAAAATCAAGAGTAGGCTAAACATGCTAAGCCTCTGCCAAATTTCATGCTGATTTATCAGACAGTGCCAAAGTTGGTAGTAAATTAAAAATGTTTTGACCCATCTCCTTTTAACTTTGCCCCAATGGACCTGCACAATACCTGAACATCTGCAGTTGGAGCAACTGTGCCTGCAATATCTCCTTCAGATTCATCCAACATCGTCTAGGTAATTAGCCATTACATTTGTTTGCCATTTTTTATTGACCACTTTTGCAACTTCTTTCTGTACAGTGGTCCCAAAATGTGCCTCGCGGCTACATCATTTAAATATCTAATACTGAGATACAGAGCTAAGTCCCGGAGAAGCCTCTAGAAAGGCACTCTAATTTCCCTCCAATATGAGGATACGGTAAAGAGTGAAAAAAGTTCTCAAGTTACTGGAAACATGCCAAAAGACATGGATTAACACTATAGTTAAGCATGGGTGGAAAATCCGTTCCGCTCGCGGATTTTGCGGATTTTTGGTAAATTCGCAATCCACGAACTCTCGCGAATTTACCGAAAATCTGCAAATTCGCATGCAGCGGATTTTTTTTCTTGGTGATACAATATTGCGGCTTGCGGCGTTCACTTACCATCATTCAGCGTTTGCCGAGTTGTTTTTCTCGATATTTTGCGAGTGCTCCGCCATTTTGGATCTTCATGCGGGATCCCGCGGGAGTTTGGCGACCGCGAGTACGTAATCGCGGCTTGCCACCTTGCACAGCACGCATCGCGAGAGTTCGCAATTGCGAACACGTAGATGCGGCGGGCAGCAACAATCTTGCACTCGCGAAATTACAAAATTTGAAATTTCTGCACAAGAAATCGACCAGCAAGCAGCATAAACCTTCTGAAAATGATGATTTTTATCAGAATAACTCCTCAGGTTGACATTTGCCAGCACTTTCTTTTGCAAGGAGTCCATTTTTTTTGGGGGGGGGGGGGAAGGAAGTGCCCCACAGTCTCCAACTTCCTGTTCCTGTCCAGCAGGCTCCTCCCAGTGCTTTCTTCATGTGCTGGTCACTTTCATTCAGATTCTTGACCTGGAAGGATTACTTTTTGTGGATGCTGCTGGATATTTGGATTTGAGGCCTTTTTGACTTTCTTTGGATCACTTTTGGATTAGAAATTTCACAAGTAAGTTTGTTTGGGGCATTACAGTTGCTGCAACTACAATTTTGGAATTTTCGATTTTTGGGCTGTTGTTGTGGCCTTTTGACCAGGGGTAGTGAGTGGTGCATGTGCCTAGTCTTTCTGTGGGGTGTCTTGAATTTAAACATCATGGAGGGCATGGATGTCATGGGATTTTGCTTATTTTTCGGTGTTTTTCGATTTTTGGGCTGTTGTTGTGGCCTTTTGACCAGGGGTAGTGAGTGGTGCATGGGCCTAGTCTTTCTGTGGGTTGTCTTGAATTTAAACATCATGGAGGGCATGGATGGCATGGGATTGTGCTGATTTTTCTGTGTTTTTCTATTTTTTGGGCTGTTGTTGTAGCCTTTTGACCAGGGGTAGTGAGTGGTGCATGGGCCTAGTCTTTATGTGGGGTGTCTTGAATTTAAACATCATGGAGGGCATGGATGGCATGGGATTGTGCTGATTTTTATGTGGTTTTCGATTTTTTGGGCTGTTGTTGTGGCCTTTTGACCAGGGGTAGTGAGTGGTGCATGGGCCTAGTCTTTCTGTGGGGTGTCTTGAATGTAAACATCATCGAGGGTATGGATGGCATGGGATTGTGCTGATTTTTCTGTGTTTTTCGATTTTTTGGGGTGTTCATGGGGACAGGCCATGTGGGTGGGGGCCATTTTGAGTGCTGGTACAGGCAGGCCCTGGCCATGTGCTGGGAGGCAAGGGGCAATTTTGAATGCAGGCAGTGTTCTTAGGCCTGCAACCATTTTGCCTAGCTTTCAACCATTATGCCCAGGGGTAGTGAGTGGTGAATGGGCCTAGTCTTTCTGTGGGGTGTCTTGAATTTAAACATCATGGAGGGCATGGATGGCATGGGATTGTGCTGATTTTTCTGTGTTTTTCGATTTTTTTGGGCTGTTGTTGTGGCCTTTTGACCAGGGGTAGTGAGTGGTGCATGGGCCTAGTCTTTCTGTGGGGTGTCTTGAATTTAAACATCATGGAGGGCATGGATGGCATGGGATTGTGCTGATTTGTATGTGGTTTTCGATTTTTTGGGCTGTTGTGGCCTTTTGACCAGGGGTAGTGAGTGGTGAATGGGCCTAGTCTTTCTCTGGGGTGTCTTGAATTTAAACATCATGGAGGGCATGGATGGCATGGGATTGTGCTGATTTTTCTGTGTTTTTCGATTTTTTGGGGTGTTCATGGGGACAGGCCATGTGGGTGGGGGCCATTTTGAGTGCTGGTACAGGCAGTCCCTGGCCATGTGCTGGGAGGCAAGGGGCAATTTTGAATGCAGGCAGTGTTCTTAGGCCTGCAACCATTTTGCCTAGCTTTCAACCATTATGCCCAGGGGTAGTGAGTGGTGCATGGGCCTAGTCTTTCTGTGGGGTGTCTTGAATTTAAACATCATGGAGGGCATGGATGGCATGGGATTGTGCTGATTTTTCTGTGTTTTTCGATTTTTTGGGCTGTTGTTGTGGCCTTTTGACCAGGGGTAGTGAGTGGTGCATGGGCCTAGTCTTTCTGTGGGGTGTCTTGAATTTAAACATCATGGAGGGCATGGATGGCATGGGATTGTGCTGATTTGTATGTGGTTTTCGATTTTTTGGGCTGTTGTTGTGGCCTTTTGACCAGGGGTAGTGAGTGGTGAATGGGCCTAGTCTTTCTGTGGGGTGTCTTGAATTTAAACATCATGGAGGGCATGGATGGCATGGGATTGTGCTGATTTTTCTGTGTTTTTCGATTTTTTGGGGTGTTCATGCGGACAGGCCATGTGGGTGGGGGCCATTTTGAGTGCTGGTACAGGCAGGCCCTGGCCATGTGCTGGGAGGCAAGGGGCCATTTTGAATGCAGGCAGTGTTCTTAGGCCTGCAACCATTTTGCCTAGCTTTCAACCATTATGAGCAGGGGTAGTGAGTGGTGCATGGGCCTAGTATTTCTGTGGGGTGTCTTGAATTTAAACATCATGGAGGGCATGGATGACATGGATGGCATGGGATTGGATTGATTTTTCTGTGTTTTTCAATTTTTGGGCTGTTGTTGTGGCCTTTTGACCAGGGGTAGTGAGTGGTTCATGGGCCTAGTCTTTCTGTGGGGTGTCTTGAATTTAAACATCATGGAGGGCATGGATGGCTTGGGATTGTGCTGATTTTTCTGTGTTTATTGATTTTTGGGCTGTTGTTGTGGACATTTGACCAGGGGTAGTGAGGGGTGCATGGGCCTAGTCTTTCTGTGGGGTGTCTTGAATTTAAACATCATGGAGGGCATGGATGGCATGGGATTGTGCTGATTTGTATGTGGTTTTCGATTTTTTGGGCTGTTGTTGTGGCCTTTTGACCAGGGGTAGTGAGTGGTGCATGGGCCTAGTTTTTCTGTGGGGTGTCTTAAATGTAAACATCATGAAGGGCATAGATGGCATGGGATTGTGCTGATTTTTCTGTGTTTTTCGATTTGTTGGGCTGTTGTTTTGGCCTTTTGACCAGGGGTAGTGAGTGGTGCATGGGCCTAGTCTTTCTGTGGGGTGTCTTGAATTTAAACATCATGGAGGGCATGGATGGCATGGGATTGTGCTGATTTTTATGTGGTTTTCGATTTTTTGGGCTGTTGTTGTGGCCTTTTGACCAGGGGTAGTGAGTGGTGCATGGGCCTAGTTTTTCTGTGGGGTGTCTTAAATGTAAACATCATGAAGGGCATAGATGGCATGGGATTGTGCTGATTTTTCTGTGTTTTTCGATTTTTTGGGCCGTTGTTTTGGCCTTTTGACCAGGGGTAGTGAGTGGTGCATGGGCCTAGTCTTTCTGTGGGGTGTCTTGAATTTAAACACCATGGAGGGCATGGATGGCATGGGATTGTGCTGATTTTTTTGTGGTTTTCGAGTTTTTGGGGTGTATAATGAACTGATGTTCCTCTGTCTTCCATTGCTTTTAGGTGCACAAGATTCAAGAGAACCACCAGTGCCAGGAAGAAGTCCTGCAGCGGTGTGTGTGTGCAGCATAACGTCACGCAACGTCACGTCTGTCCACAGACAACTCTGCAACTCGTGCAACTGTGGCCTGCTGTTCTGACCTCTGAAGAAGATGACCCCAAAAAAAGTTCCCCGTAGCTCCTCTAGCAAGAAAGTTGCCAGTAAGGAGCAGAAGAAGCAAGTTACCAAGGAGACTGGTGTGCCGCCCGCCTCATTTTTTGGGAGTAAAAAAAAAAGTATGCCTGCAGCAGCAGCGGGATCTGCTGGGGACCAAGCTGGGAGCAGCACCCCCGCTCCTTTGGGCTCAGTGCCACCACCACCACGCCAACTTAAGTCCAAGCCCTTGAGTGCTGCAGAGGCACTTAGTCTAGTTGTTCAATCACCATCGACCAGTGATGTTGGCTCATCGCAAGAAAGTAGCAGCAATGTCCCTCAATCAGCACAGGTTGTTGCAACTCATCTGACGAGTGTTGAACAACCACAGCCGCAATAACAACCACATGTGCAAGTACAAGCCCAAGTACAAGTGGAAGGAGAGGCAGCGCAAGGAGATGCGCAAGCAGAGGTGCATGGAGGGTCACAAGTGCCCACAATAGTTGTTCCTCCCGAAGAAGGGGCACATCAGGAAATCGATAATCAAGCAGAGGTATCATTTGAGGAAGCCACTCCTCCTGATGATCATTCATTGTCTTCCACATCCCTAGCAAGGAAAAGATCAAGGGTGGTGTCTACATCTTCTTCCAGCCCACCTCCTTCTGATGATACGGATCAAACTTGGGAACCACCACCGCCGTCTGAGAGTGAGGCACACCATGATCTGACAAAGGTAGTTAAGCGTAAAAGGAAGGTTGTCGAAAGTCTCATAGTTATGGAGTGTGATGAGGCTCAACAAGAAGTGGCGGATACTCCTGCTGATGAAGACTCTCACGACGACGACGCAGTCATCATAGGTTTCACTCCAGCCTCAGCGGGCATGCAGCAAACAGACATTTTGACCCTAGCCCGAGAAGCTGCTGAGCGTGATGATGATGTTGTCGACGAGGAGGCAATCGAAACACCACAATCATTGGAGTTAACTAGTACACCAACACCTACCGCTTCCATATTTCTTCCTCGCCAGAAGGGACCTCCATCCACCTCGACCTCAATTAGTGGTGGTGAAAGTGCACAACGTGGTAGAGTTTGGCAATCCACATCCTCCACTTCATCTGGCATTAGCAGCATGGCCACCACCAGTATCGCCGCCTCCTCCGGCCCCCACAGACATTTCAAGTCCGCAGTTTGGGACTTCTTTAGTGTTTGTCCAAAAAAGGAAAACTTTGCCATTTGTAGCATTTGTAAGCATGCAGTTAGTCGTGGTAAGTTTGGTACCAACTATGGTACCGGAGGCCAGAGAGGTCATCTTAAGAGACAGCACGCTGTCCAATGGTTTGCGCACCTAAAGGAGATCAAGGAAGCCCAAATTGCAAGTCAAGAAAACGGTGATGTTTCATCTGATGATGACGAGGAGGAAGAAGACGTGTCAAACACTTCACTTACACCCAGTACCCCTGACAGCAGCAGACCCCAGTGAGCCACACTAAGAGTGTGGGAGAGAGTGAGACACCAATGCGAAAAAGTTCATCAGCGAGCGTAACTGGGTCGAAGAAGTCATCATCATCATCATCCCGTAAATGCATGGTCCAGGCCAACATTAGAACCATGTTGTTTTCAGACGCGCCATATGATCGCAACCACCCACTGACGCGACTGTATAACACTAAGCTTGCTAAAATGCTAGCTCTGGACCTTCTCCCTTTTTCTTTTGTAGAAGGGGTTGGTTTTCTAGAATTAGTGGCAGCGCTCTGCCCTAAATGGAACGTTCCTAGCCAGTTCTATTTTGCCAGAGTTGCGGTTCCAGCACTACATGAAGATGTGCTGGAGGTGATTGGGGCAGCTTTGCAGAAGAGTGCTGTTCACACTATACATCTGACAACAGACATGTGGACCAGTGGCGCAGGCGCTGATTACATGTGCATCACTGGACACTGGGTCTCTTTTTCAGGGGTTAAAGCAAAGCTAAACGCAGGTGTTGACCCGGACCAAGTTTTTAAAGCTGCTCGGAAACATGCAACACTAGCCATGTTTGGCTTGGAGAAACGTCATACAGCAGAAAACATTTTGAATGAGTTTAACACAAAGGTCTTTCACTGACTGTCCCCCAAAAAACGCCAGATTGGTTATGTTTCCATGGATAATGGCGCCAATGTAGTTAAGGCCATGGATCTGGGTCACTATTTCAGAGTGCCGTGTTTGGCGCACTGTATAAACCTGGTTGTTAAAAAATTCTTGAGTGATGAAGACAGTCCAGCGTACGAGTTAGTGGCCACCTGCCGAAGAATGTGCAACCATTTCAGCCATTCTTTTAGGGCCCGGAAGCATCTGAGGAGCCTGCTACATGAACGTCGAATGCCAGTGAAAGCACTCATCCAGGAGGTGCCAACACGTTGGAACTCAACCTTCTACATGCTTGAGCATCTGTATGAGTAGTATACGGTACTCGATCACTATTTCTTAACACTGGGTACAGCTCAGAAGGACCTGAGGCTAGATGCGGCGCAATGGAACCTAGTTAAAAGCCTGACAGACATGCTTTGTCCTTTTGAGGTCTTCACGCGTGCAGTCAGCAAGGAGGACTGTAATTTGGGAAAAGCTATCCCATTGTTGCGCATGCTGGAGCACCAACTGAAGGCGGTGTCTTCTGTGTTTCAAAAAGATTAAAAAAAGCAAGACGCTTTTGTTTTGGCGGAGAAATTATTAGAGCGCCTACTTGGCGATGAACGTCTTAAAATGATCCACTCAGAACAGCATTACATTTGTGCTACTATTCTGGATCCTCGCTACAAAAAGGCGCTGGCAGGCCAAGCATTCTTTCCTTTTGATGATGAAGATGTTACAAAGTACAAACATTGGCTAGCCTTGTCAGCCATGAGGTTTGAAAGAGAACTGCAGCAAATTGAAGGAAAAGGCAGTACATCAGCATCAGCAGGCCATCCCCAGTCAAAAGAATCCACTTCTGCACCTGAGGCTGTGGCACAAGTGACCTCTCAGCCGTTAAAGACACCGGCAACCAGATCATCTGCACCAGACACAACAGTAACATTGGGTGAAGAAGAGGATTGGCTAACTCGGCTTGGGTTTGGTTCTCAAAAGGTCCCAGCAAAAAGTAAGCAAAGTGGAAGAACCTTGGAGAACCTTGAGTCGATGGTGCAGGACTGTCTGAATGACTCAACAGAGGTCTATGTTAATGCTGACCCATTGGCGTATTGGCATGGAAAAAAAGAATTGTGGGCACAGCTCTCCAACCTGGCTACAAACTACTTGTCTTGCCCACTCGCAAGCGTGTCTTCTGAACGGGTTTTCAGTGCTGCTGGTGGCATTGTAACTTCCAAACGGACCCGCCTCTCGCCCAAAAATGTGGAGAGGTTAACAATGATCAAGATGAATCAGCACCTCATATCACCAGATTACAAAGTACGAGAACACATGCTGGATGAAGACGAGGAGGACAGCAACTTAGATGAGGGAATTTCTTCTCTGTTAGGTGACATTGACCTACTCCTGCCTGAATTCGCAGAGTATGAGAACGAACTCTTATTCTTATTCCCTGACACCGAGCCCTGAAAATGAGCCAATGAATCAATAACTTTCTTTTTCGTCCTTATTCACTATTATTCCTGTGTGTCTGTCTTTCTTTGTTTTGCACAGTTAATATCATTTAAACTTTAATCACCTAATCACAAAAACAAGCCCATCAGCAGAACTGTCTTCACTTGTTTGCTTATTGATTTGAAGGTGCCGCAGTCTGCATTCCTCAGGTTCACAAGTTCACAAGAACATGCTCCTCTATCCTCCTCCTCCAGACTCCTATTTCCCTCAAAGCAGAGGGCTGAATTGCGCCCAATGAAGAAAGACTCTGCACTTGTCGGGGTGTTCTACTTCTTTGCGGGTGAGTTGGCGGGTCTTGGGGGCCATTGCTGGAAAGCTCTAATACCGGATAAAAGTGGTTTGGACCAAATCGGAGGCGAATTTTTTTTTGCGTTTTTGCTGACTTGCTTGCCTTAGAGGTGCTCTTTGGGGGGGTTCCGGGTGTTTGTGGGTGGGCTTTGGGGTCTGGGAGCACTGCTGGGACAGTCTAATTTTGATTGCATTTGCTTTTCAGGAAATCCGTGGTGGAAAAAGGTGATTAGGACCTAGCTGCACAGCGCGTTTGGACCGAAGGGCGATAAATATTCTAAGTATGAGATTTTCCTTTTTGACTGTTTGGGGGTGTTGTGCTTTTTTGCGGGTGGTTGGCGGGTCTTGGGGCATTGCTGGGAAGGTCTAATACCGGATAGAAGTGGTTTGGACAAAACCCATGATGATTTTTTTTTGCTATTTCTGACATTTCGCTCAATGTAGCATTTTCGGGGGCCTGTTTGGGGGGCTTCCTGGTGTTTGTGGGTGGGTTTCGGGGTCTGGGAGCACTGCTGGCTATTGATACTTTTGATTGCAAGAGGTATGAAGCAAATCCATGGTGGCAGAGGGGAGTTAGGGCCTAGCTGCAGAGCGCACGCGGAGTGATTTTGGAAATTGCCATGAAAATGACCAAGTCCCCATTTTTGTACTTTTGCTTTTTGGATGTTTGGGGGTCTTCTACTAGTTTTCGCCTGGGTTGACGGCTCTGGGGCCATTGCTGGGAAGCTCTAATACCGGATAAAAGTGGTTTGGACCAAATCGGAGGCAACATTTTTTTTGCGTTTTTGCTGACTTGCTTGCCTTTGAGGTGCTCTTTGGGGGGGGTCCGGTGTTTGTGGGTGGGTTTTTGGGTCTGGTAGCACTGCTGGGACAGTATAATTTTGATTGCATTTGCTTTTCAGGAAATCCGTAGTGGAAAACAGGAGTTAGGACCTAGCTGCACAGCGCGTTTGGACCGAAGGCCGATAAATATTGTAAGTATGAGATTTTCTTTTTTGGCTGTTTGGGGGTGTTGTGCTTTTTTGCGGGTGGGTTGGTGGGTCTTGGGGCATTGCTGGGAAGGTCTAACACCGGATAGAAGTGGTTTGGACAAAATCCATGATGAATGGTTTTTTGCTATTTCTGACATTTCGCTCAATGTAGCGTTTTCGGGGGCCTGTTTGGGGGGCTTCCTGGTGTTTGTGGGTGGGTTTCCGGGTCTGGGAGCACTGCTGGCTATTGATACTTTTGATTGCAAGAGGTGTGAAGCAAATCCATGGTGGCAGAGGGGAGTTAGGACCTAGCTGCAGAGCACGCGCGGAGTGATTTTGGAAATTGCCATGAAAATGACTAAGTCCCCATTTTTGTACTTTTCCTTTTTGGCTGTTTGGGGGTCTTCTATTAGTTTTCGCCTGGGTTGACGGCTCTGGGGCCATTGCTGGGAAGCTCTAATACCGGATAAAAGTGGTTTGGACCAAATCGGAGGTGCAATTTTTTTTGCATTTTTGCTGACTTGCTTGCCTTTGACTTGCTCTTTGGGGGGGTTCTGGGTGTTTGTGGGTGGGTTTTGGGGTCTGGGAGCACTGCTAGGACAGTCTAATTTTGATTGCATTTGCTTTTCAGGAAATCCGTGGTGGAAAACGGGAGTTAGAACATAGCTGCACAGCGCGTTTGGACCGAAGGCCGATAAATATTGTAAGTATGAGATTTTCCTTTTTGGCTGTTTGGGGGTGTTGTGCTTTTTTGCGGATGTGTTGGCGGGTCTTGGGGCATTGCTGGGAAGGTCTAATACTGAATAGAAGTGGTTTGGACAAAATCCATGATGACATTTCTTTTGCTATTTCTGACATTTCACTCAATGTAGCGTTTTCGGGGGCCTGTTTGGGGGGCTTCCTGGTGTTTGTGGGTGGATTTCGGGGTCTGGGAGCACTGCTGGCTATTGATACTTTTGATTGCAAGAGATTTGAAGCAAATCCATGTTGGCAGAGGGGAGTTAGGGCCTAGCTGCAGAGCGCGCGCGGAGTGATTTTGGAAATTGCCATGAAAATGACTAGGTCCCCATTTTTGTACTTTTGCTTTTTGGCTGTTTAGGGGTCTTCTACTAGTTTTCGCCTGGGTAGACGGCTCTGGGGCCATTGCTGGGAAGCTCTAATACCGGATAAAAAAGTGGTTTAGACCAAATCGGAGGCGAAAATATTTATGCGTTTGTGCTGACTTGCTTGCCTTTGAGGTGCTCTTTGGGGGGGTTCCGGGTGTTTGTGGGTGGGTTTTGGGGTCTGGGAGCACTGCTGGGACAGTCTAATTTTGATTGCATTTGCTTTTCAGGAAATCCGTGCTGGAAAACGGGAGTTAGGGCCTAGCTGCAAAGCGTGTTTGGACCGAAATCCGATAAATATTGTAAGTATGATATTTTCCTTTTTGGCTGTTTGGGGGTGTTGTGCTTTTTTGCGGGTGGATTGGCGGGTCTTGGGGCATTGCTGGGAAGGTCTAATACCGGATAGAAGTGGTTTGGACAAAATCCATGATGACATATTTTTTGCTATTTCTGACATTTTGCTCAATGTAGCATTTTCGGGGGCCTGTTTGGGGGGCTTCCTGGTGTTTGTGGTTGGGTTTCGGGGTCTGGGAGCACTGCTGGCTATCGATACGTTTGATTGCAAGAGGTTTGAAGCAAATCCATGGTGGCAGAGGGGAGTTAGGGCTTAGCTGCAGAGCGCGCGCGGTGTGATTTTGGAAATTGCCATGAAAATGACTAGGTCCCCATTTTTGTACTTTAGCTTTTTGGCTGTTTGGGGGTCTTCTACTAGTTTTTGCCTGGGTTGACGGCTCTGGGGCCATTGCTGGGACGCTCTAATACCGGGTAAAAGTGGTTTGGACCAAATCGGAGGCGAAAATATATCTGCGTTTTTGCTGACTTGCTTGCCTTTGAGGTGCTCTTTTGGGGGGTTCCGGGTGTTTGTGGGTGGGTTTTGGGGTCTGGAAGCACTGCTGGGACAGTCTAATTTTGATTGCATTTGCTTTCCAGGAAATCCGTGCTGGAAAACGGGAGTTAGGACCTAGCTGCAAAAAACGTTTGGACCGAAGACCGATAAATATTGTAAGTATGATATTTTCCTTTTTGGCTGTTTGGGGGTGTTGTGCTTTTTTGCGGGTGGGTTGGCGGGTCTTGGGGCATTGCTGGGAAGGTCTAATACCGGATAGAAGTGGTTTGGACATAATCCATGATGACATTTTTTTTGCTATTTCTGACATTTCGCTCAATGTAGCATTTTCGGGGGCTTGTTTGGGGGGCTTCCTGGTGTTTGTGGTTGGGTTTCGGGGTCTGGGAGCACTGCTGGCTATCGATACGTTTGAGTGCAAGAGGTTTGAAGCAAATCCATGGTGTCAGAGGGGAGTTAGGGCCTAGCTGCAGAGCGCGCGCGGAGTGATTTTGGAAATTGGCATGAAAATGACTAAGTCCCCATTTTTGTACTTTTGCTTTTTGGCTGTTTGGGGGTCTTCTTCTAGTTTTTGCCTGGGTTGACGGCTCTGGGGCCATTGCTGGGAAGCTCTAATACCGGATAAAAGTGGTTTGGACCAAATCGGAGGCAAAATTGTTTTTGCGTTTTTGCTGACTTGCTTGCCTTTGAGGTGCTCTTTGGGGGTTTCCGGGTGTTTGTGGGTGGGTTTTGGGGTCTGGGAGCACTGCTGGGACAGTCTAATTTTGATTGCATTTGCTTTTCAGGAAATCCATGGTGGAAAACGGGAGTTAGGACCTAGCTGCACAGCGCGTTTGGACCGAAGGTCGATAAATATTGTAAGTATGAGATTTTCCTTTTTGGTTGTTTGGGGGTGTTGTGCTTTTTTGCGGGTGGGTTGGCGGGTCTTGGGGCATTGCTGGGAAGGTCTAATACCGGATAAAACTGGTTTGGAGAAAATCCATGCGGAAAAGCCTTTTGGCACTTTTTGTAACTTACGGTTCGTTAGGGTTAGCCCTAGCACCAGGATTGCATGTGTTTCGAGGTGTTCTAGATTTTTGCAACTGAGTTCTGGGGTCTTAGAGCACTCGTGGAAATGTGTAATTTTGGTTGCAAGTGATTTGTAGAAAATCCATGGTGGGAAAGGGGGGGTTTGGCATAGTTAAAGAAAGCGTTTGCCACTATACTTAACTTAGGGCTTGTTAGGGTTCGCAGTATTTGTATTGCATGTGTTTGGGTGGGGGGCTGTTTGTGGGGGGGTTTGCGAGTCTCGGAGCGATGCTAGGTATGGATACTTTTGCTTGCTTGCACGTGGTTTGAATACAATCCACAGTGGATAAGGGGGTATTTGGGCCTACCTTTTACTTCCAAAGTACGTTTTGTCACCAGTTTTCTACTAGGCCTTGTTTTTTGAGATCTGATTGAGGGTCTTTTACATTTTTGCGACTGGCTTTAGTAAGGGTCTGGGTGGGAGCACTGCTGGGAAGGTCTAATTTTGTTCTAAAACACAGTTTACAGTACACCTAGCTTGAGGGGAAAGATCCACTAAATTAATTTGCCCATACTTATTTATCCTTCAAAAGGAGACAGAGTACGCACTTTCAAAAATATTGTACTGTCTATTAGGAAACTCAAAGTGTGACTTTTTGCACTACACAGCGTACATACCTTATATTTATTTATCAGTGGTGTTCTAATATCACTTCCTGTTTTTCCATCAATAATTACAGGCCGGGTTTCAGTCTGTGCAATGGGAAAAAAAGGATGAAGTCAGGCTTCACATTAGCGAGCCGCAATTCAGCATCCGCCAGGCAGGCAGTAGATAGGGTGTCTTCTGGTCACCAACATTGATGGACGAAGCGTCAGCTGGAATAGAGGAGTGCCGCTAATAAGAGGAATGGTTTGATGCGTGCAACTTACTTACCAAATTCAACAGGACAACTACAACAACATACAGATATAGTATCCATTCTTTTCAAATTATTTTTAAGTAATGTTATTGCTGTGAACTTCTATGACAGTGACTCTGCATTTCTTGGATCTCTCTCTGCTTCTAAATTGATCCCTACAGCCATTCTATAGGTTTTACTTCGGCTATTTTTTAAACTTAATTTAATGTACGAAGTGTTTCTCTGAGTGCAGAGATAGGCAAGTGAAAACGCTGCAGCCCTGTACTGTCGCATTCTGTCATTCACGGTTGTCGAAAGTACTACTTACTTTTCAGTAACAATGCATGCAGTAGTGCATGCACTTCCTTTATGTCACTTAACAGATTTATGGTTAGCTTTGTACCCAAAGATTTCTTTATCTTCAATTATTGTTTGTCCATGCTGTGCTATTTTTTTTTCTTCTCTCAACAAAACCTACCCAAAAAGAAACCCCCATTCCCATCCATTTTCCAAACCCTAACCCTCTTCCCCCGAGCTGTGTGGTTTTGATTGATGTGTGACTAAATGACAGCAATAATTCCACACACTTGCTGGGGAAGATAAGGGCATAGCAACAGGCTGGTGAAAGAATCCGAGGATATATTCTAGACTTACTCAGCTTCAGTACTATTTCTTGTAGTACTAGCCAATGTCAAAGAAATTCAACGCAAGTACTAGTTATACTTTCAATACTTTACCATTTGTTAGGCTACATTGTGGCACTGTTCTAGTGTACTGTCACCTGCTATATTCTCTATCGTACCGTTGTAATGCTCCAGTAAGGACAAAGCAGGTTTAATTTTCTTTTTTTCCATAGGCATGCAACTGCCACTGTGTCACACCACTAGTACCACCACAATGAGGACATTTCATCCGCCCAGGATTGCCAACCTTAATCGCCATTTCCCGTGGAGCCAGCCCTGGGCCTAGCCCTACTTTCAAACACAAATTACAGGTAAGATAAGCGTTTGGTGGGAGGTAGTATAATGGAGTATTAGGAGAGACGAGAGATAGACGGTAGTACTACTAAAGTCCTAGGACTCTTGAATTCACTTACTCTGTGAGAGGCACTTAGTGTTGAAAACATTTAGCCATTTACATTAAAGGAAGAAAATGACACAGACTTAAGTTTCAGGAAAACAAACTTACTGTTAAACCCCCACCCACCAGACTCAAAAGCAGTAAAAAACAGGTATGCTCAGATAAAGTTTCAAAAAGTATATTTGTGTAGCCCTAACAAAATAATCTCCCGCACGACCCTCCCTAACCTCAACGATTGTCCTTCAAAAGTCCCAAAAACAACCCAACTCCCAATTCCCACCCCCCAAAAGTCTCTAAAAAAGGGGCAAGGAACACTACGGCAGGATGCTGTTCACTTTAGTGGCCAGGGCATCATACTCCTTGCGGAGGGTGGCATGGTCGGAGCGGAGGTCCTCCACCAAGGTCTTATATGTTAGGACCTCCTGCTCCAGGTAGGACACTCTGAGGCATAAGCGGTGCTGGCGTGCCTTGCAACTCCTGTGGGGGGCAGCTGCTGTCTTTGCTGCTCGGCGGTGGTGATTGGCTTTGGTAGCCCGGCTCCGTACCGCTGGAGCACTGCGCTGGCTGGCAGCCCGTGGGGCATGAAGGAGGATGCAGCTGTCCCAGTGGATGTACAAGTAGCCTGCGTGTCCTCCTCCTCCAGGGCCACCAGCTTCCGATATTCGGCGACAGTGGCATCCAGCCTCCGTTGCCGGGCCATTCGAGCCAGCTCCTTCCTTGTTGGTTTGTTTGATTTGGAAGGAGCAACTATATGAAGAAAGAAAGACATAGTCTGTAACCAATGCTCCTTAAGATTAGCACAAAATGATTGAGCAGAAAGTTGTGTCACAGTACAACTAGCAACTTGAAAGCACAGTACATAACTATTGAGGCCAGTATCTATCTAACCTCCCACTTCTTCATCCTTGCTCTAACATTAGTGGGAGTTTAAGGAACAAATTCTACGAGCACTATGGACTTCCATTACAGTCGACTATGACAGTACACCAGTCTTATTCTTCTTCTTCTCTCTTGTTTAGGAAAATTGGTACGTTATCTTATGCAAGCCGGCATAATGCCAGCGAAGTGAACTTGCACCCAAGAAAAACAGACGCACACCATGATGAGTGAGACAGACTTGCGTTACTGTACCGGTCCAGTACATGCAGGTGGTGAAGCTCTTACTTTTCTATTACGGGTGGCACTGAGAATACTCTGTTAAAAGGGCTACTGCTTAATTAATTTAACTTTCACCCTACAGTGCAAATGAGTACTAGAAAAGGAAAATGAAGAAGCTAAATAATCTGATTATCTATCACTTCACATGGGATGTATTTGATTACAAATGGGATGACTTTAGGTGCTTTGCTTTTTATTGAGTGACTGATACACCCACACATGAATGACGTACTACTAAACTAAACTAAACTTATTAAGAGAGGTAGGGAGTGTCCACCGTAATAAACGGATATATGCTGTGCTTGCAGTTGCAATACAAACTACTGGTACTATTCATGGTAGTATTTGTTTGGACAAAATTACAACTTCTTTTCCTTGCCTTTCCTACACTGGAACGGACGTGCGGGTGCGGTGTTACATGCTCTTCAAAGTAACACTTAGTTCATCCAGTGACCATCTACTCTCTCTAGATCAGAGGTCTTCAAACTTTTTGATGCCGAGACCCCCTTGTAAAACCTTTTTAGGCGTAAGGACCCCCTTCCGACAAAAGTTTCTAGAAACTGGTACTCCTCATCATCAACTTTTGACAACCATAAATGCGCCTGTTAGACCTCATCACATCCCTCCATCATTCATCCACCCACACTTTCACACATCCATCCATCCACCCTTTCATCCTTCCATCCATACATCCATCCTTCATCCATCCACCCTTTCATCCTTCCATCCATACATCAATCCTTTACTCATCCACCCTTCCTTTCATCCACCCATCATTCATCCACCCACCTTTTCACACATCCATCCATCATTCATCCATGCAACCTTTTATCCATTCATACATCCATCCACCCTTTCATCTTCCCATCCTTCATCCACCCACCCTTTCATCCTCCCATCCATACATCCATACTTCACCTATCCACCCTTTCATCCATCCATCCACCCACCCTTTCATCCATCCATCTACCCATCATTCATCCCCCCACCTTTTCACACATCCATCCATCCATCCTTTCATCCATCCATCCTTCATCTGTCCACCCTTTAATTCTTCCATCCTTACATCTATCCTTCACCAATCTATCCTTCATCCATCCACCCTTTCATCCTTCCATCCATACATCCATCATTCATCCATCCACCCTTTCATTCATCCATCCACTCATCATTCATCCACCCACCTTTTCACACATCCATCCATCCATACATCCATCACCCATCCATTCACCCATCCTTTACCCATCCACCCTTCCTTCCATCCACCCATCATTCATCCACTCACTTTTTCACACATCCATCCATTATTATTATTATTATATCTGATTTTGTAGAGCGCTCAGCTACCCGTAGGTTTCCCGGCGCTAAGAAAATAGAAGTAAGAGAGGACAACGGAAGTTAAGGAATCGGTTATAAGGAAAACAGCCAGGTTTTCACACCTTTGCGGAATTTGATATAAGATGTTTCAGACCGCAGAGGGATGGGAAGAGAGTTCCAGAGCGCAGGTGCCAGGTGGGAGAACGAGCGTCCGCCGACTCTGGCACGCTTGAAACGGGGAACAGAGAATCTGCAGTGAGTGGAAGACCTAAGGGTGCGGGAGGGACAGTATTGCTGGACTAAGGTGGAGAGATAGTGGGGGGCTTTTCCAGCTTTGATGCGGTGCATAAAGCAAAGTGCTTTAAATTTGGTCCTAGATTCTATGCGCAGCCAGTGGAGGCTACGCAGGGAAGAGGAGACTGAGGTTGTTCTCGGAAGGTTACAGAGTAGACGAGCAGCCATGTTCTGAACTACTTGGAGCTTCCGGGTAACCTCCTTACAGGCACCCAGAAGGAGTACGTTGCCATCCATCATTCATCCATGCAACCTTTTATCCATTCATACATCCATCCACCCTTTCATCCTCCCATCCATACATCCATCCTTCATCCATCCACCCTTTCATCCTCCCATCCATACATCCATCCTTCATCCATCCACCCTTTCATCCTTCCATCCATACATCCATCATTCATCCATCCAGCCTTTCATCCATCCATTCACCCATCATTCATCCACCCATCTTTTTACATATCCATCAATCCATCATTCATCCATCCACCCTTTCATTCTTCCATCCATACATCTATCCTTCACCAATCTATCCTTCATCCATCCACCCTTTCATCCTTCCATCCATACATCCATCATTCATCCATCCACCCTTTCATCCATCCATTCACCCTTCATTCATCCACCCACCTTTTCACACATCCATCCATCCTTCAGCCTTTCATCCATCCATCCACCCATCATTTAGCCACCCACCTTTTCTGTGCCTCTCTCATGGGGGGGGATCAGTATCTCTCTGCGTCGTCTTCATCCTTCTTTCCCACTCATGGGAGGGCATCTCTGTGCCTCCCTGCTGGGGGCGGGGGACGTGTCACGGGACCCACAGCTCCAGGTGCGCAACATCCATTGAACTCGAAGGGCTACACTACATCCACTCCCCAAGCCCCTCCCCCCCAGCTCCCCCCAGCTCGTGTATGTGAGCCCGGCTGTAACAGCTTCAGGGACACACACACAGTCACACCCAAGTACTTGACAGGTCTTTAAAAGACCTTTTACTTCTTAACCCCTTCACTGCGGCGGCTATTCCACCGCAGTGCTAAGGGGGTCGGGGGCCGCGCGGTGGTCCCGTGCTCGTGACGGAACCGCTCCGTCACGGCACGCGGGGGAGCTGTGCTTGTTACGGAACGGTTCCGTCACGGCCCCGCCCGCGCTAGAGAACGTGAATTCGCGAGAGGGCCGTGACGGAACCGTTCCGTCACCAGCACAGCCCGCCTGAGGCTCGTGATGGAATAGTTCCGTCACGAGCATGGGAAGGGTTAATGAGGCGTTGATGTTTTTCACACCTTGGTGTGAATTAGGCCTCCGCCGTGAGCACCCTCAGTCCAATGCCAGGAACTGCACTCTGCAGAATCTGGGCCCCCCTTCCCAGTACTTTACGACCCCCCTGGGGGTCGCGCCACACAGATTGAAGACCGCTGCTCTAGATACACATATGCTATCTAAGAGTCAGATAGTACCATGATCCAGGCATCCATCCATTCAAAGTATATGCACACATACAGTTTCTGTTTCACCCACCCAGGCTGTTCTCCTTCCACCCATCCTTGCTTCATCATTCACCCAGCCATGCACCATACCATATTCTTTCCTTCCCAGCCACCTCGGGGACCAAGCAAACACATATCATTCTTCTTTGCCAGTCATCATTACATTTCTCGTCCTTCCACACTTACTTACACCCTTCTTTCGCTTTTCGTTCATCCCATCCATCAAGTTCATCTCAGATCTGATTGGGATTCTTCTCGCCCAAAACTTCACAGCTAAGTCGAAGTACATTTAGAGGAGGCTACTACCTGGTTGATTTATAATACACCCGTGCAGAAAGCACACTCTGCAGTCTTCAATCTCAATAAGAATATATAGCTTACCTCTGCCCGCCACCACCGTGTGAACCCTCACAGGCACATTGGTGTCGTCCGGCACTTGCACCGCCTCCTCCCCAGAACTTTCATCCTCCAGCTCCGCGCTGGGCCCAGCACCAGATGTTCCACCTACAAAGTACATTTAAGAATGTTAGAATACACCACTCACTACTATATAATATTTGGTCTAGGAATAAAGAAATGTGAAAAAAACAGAAAACAATGTAATAATTTGTGACTGTCTACTCTAAAGTAAAAATGTTCCTTTTCCAGGGAAGGCTGTTGTCTTGCTGCACTTTTTGGCACAACTGATGAATGCTTGCTTTTCATTTTTAACACGCACCACTTTTTCTCCTAACAGACAGAAGCTTGACTTCTAAGAACACGAGCAAGATCAAGTTCAAACCAGGTGAGAGCTCGGCTCGACCACAAGAACTGTGTTCAATTAATCGTCAGGACTAAGCACTTTTCCATTTTCAGTAAAACGTTTAGTTTTATGACAAACTTGATTTTAATAAAGCTAAATCTAAAGCTTTTGCAATTTTTGCAAGCATGAGTCCGTGCCTCTGACACTTCTTGATTCTGACTCTGAACTCTTGTCCTGCGTTGGATATTCATCATTGGGGATCAATCATGAGTGACTTTGGGAGCTAAATGACTCTGCCACACTATCTAGTCAGTAAGGAGATTGGGGGTTCAACTACAAAGTCTGTTATCACTGAGGTATGTGGAAAGTCTAACAGCGCCTATTATAATTGATTCGCTAAGCAGTGCATTATTTAGTGTCCATAGTTCTGTTTGTGCAGATTTGTCCCTGCAACAGTAATAGAATGGATTGTCCTCCTATCCAAACCAAAAGTAAAGTAGTATCTTATTCTTTCTTGGTGGTCATTCACCTTTTTATTGTTGGCAATTGTCAAAGCATAAACATTTAGAGGACTTGAAAAGACATTATGGACAATCCCAGAGGACTGCACTCAGTGCATAGAGCTATTGCTGACTAGAATGGGAGTCCAACGGAATTGCCAAATGTGCAATCTTAGTTAGCTACACAGACAGACTAATAAGAATAATCTAGTAATACCACAGGGAGTCATAGTCGAGGCAGGATAAGAATTTAGATACAGTCTAAAAGAAGATCAAAGACGATTTATAAAAAATCGAATGAGGAACGCTAGGAAAAAATAGGTACTCTATATTAAAATTAAAACTTACCGGGGCCAGCAAAGGACCCCTCGCCTGCCCGATCCTGGCCTGCATCCTGTTGAACAGCAGCCTCCTCCTCCTGTGTCCTCTTGCCCCTGGGGGGAGCTGATTTACAACATGAAAGCAAGAAAGACCAGAAAACATGGATGATATTTGTCAACCAAATCAAACATTTCAAAAGAACAATAACAAAATATTTTGGCGAAATAGCAAATAGACAACTATTCCACGGGATATATTGACTGATCTCATGTGGTCTACTACGTTATTAGTATTGCTTGATTTGCGGACCGTCGACTTGGAAAGTTCTTATGTAACTCACTAAACAAACTACTAAAAAGATTTGCCTAGGACTGGCAGGTAGCAGTCCGCAGCACGCGAAGTGACAGACAAAGTCCATCGTGATTGCAGATCTGTGACAACACTAAAAAGTTTCCTACTACATTAACCAGTCATTAAAATACTCAAACTATCAATCCACCACCACTATTTCTTCTTATCGCCATGTGTACAAAGGAAGGACTGGACTTGAGTCTGTAGGGGCTGATTTAGAAGCCCCTTGCGGCTCTTTTGCTCCATTGCTGCGTGACTTTTGTGACGCAGCGGCAGAACAAAAGAGGCGCCATGGTGCGGCGTATATTAACAACGTGACGCATATGGGAGATGCATCACGTTGTAAAGCCCTGCACCATCAGGGGGCGGTCCGGCGCAAGGGAGGGCGTTCCTGCGCAGGAATGCATCCTAAAAGTGGCTGAGGGAAATCTACAAGATTTCAACCAGTCACTTTGAGGACAATGATGCGTGACTCAAACCCTGCACCTGCTTGAAGCAGACGTACGGCTTGACGCAGCATTGGGGAGATAGGGCACCCCAGAGCATTGCTGGAGCTGCTCCATCGTTGCGACGCAACTCCAGAAATGCGCCGCCTTTACGGCACAGATGCGTAACGCTTTGGTGACATTTTGGGCCCATGGTGCGCCGCATTGTAAATACGGCGCACAATGGGTGGTGGTGGCGTGGCGCACAATTACTGACGCATCCCTGCTACTTTGCAGGGATGCGCCGGTAATTAAAAATCTGACCCTTAGTGTCTAGCATTACGCAGTTCTTTAAACTACACTCACACATAATTTCACAGGCCAATGAAATGAACACAAAATCGAAAACAAATAAGCATAGTAGCAATGCTACTGAGAAGGAGAGCAGTGCACCTGAAATGCACAGAAGATTTTGAAATATAATTCACCTACAATGTAATCAGCAGCATTAATGCTCTTGGTAAAAAACAAGAATTTGCAATATAATAACACACAGAGCAGGAGAAAAAAGAGTAGTAAAGAAATAGCTACTACTACTCACCAAGCCCGGGGATCTCAAGGCCGAGCAGGTCGAGCAGATCGTGTTCCCGGTCCAGGAGATCCGTCCAACGGTGGGTGGCCTGGTTGTAGGTGCGCCGGACCCGAGAGTGTTGGTGCATGGCCCGGCACACCTTCTCCCACCGCTTCCGGCGCTCCTGGATCCCGTACCCGCTAGCGATCCTGCCGCCTGCTATGATGGTCCTGGGGAGGCGGCGCTGAACATAAAAAACTAGTGTGGCCACCTCCTCCGCGCTGAAGATCTCCCGGGGTGCGACCTGCTCCCCCCTCAAACGCCCGCACGGGAGCCGGGCACGGGGTGCGAGACCCTTCCCCTTCTCGGGATGCTTCCCGACTCCCTTTACCATGGTCTGGGCAGAAAGGGAGCTATATAATAAAGAAGAAATAGAATAGGGAAGAAGAAAAGAAAAGAGTTTAAAAAAGTAGTTTAAAATTAACCAAAAGTAGCAGAAAACACAAAAATATAGAGCTAGAAAAATAGAGGGATAGATAATAAGTAAAATAGATAAAAAAAAACTTCAAACAAGCAAAGGATGGCAGAGATTCAGAGAGGATACAAAAAGCATGCCCAGAACCATAGCAATGAATGAGAAACAAGATGGCTGCGCCCGTTCACGATCGCGTGGGTAAGTTCGCGCAAGATTTTCCTCGCGATCACACGCGAAATTGTACTAGCGAGCCGCAAACTTTGCGAGATTACACATCACGCCCGGAAATGGAAATACGTCATGCAAACAAGATTGCCGCGCCCGTGAACGACCGTGAGGGTAACTTCGCGCCGTTGCGCTACAAGCGGCTCGCTAAAACGCACAAAACCTTGCGAACTAACACGCCGCAAAAAAACAAATCGCATATTCGCACAAATTCGCGGCTTCCGAATTCGATCTCGCGCAAGTTCGCTCCCCGCGAATCCCGCGAAATTGCAGAAAAACGAGTTTTGCAAAACTGAAAGCACTCAGCAGATGCAAAAGTTCAAACTCATCATTAGTAACCATTCCCTGTAGTGCTTCCTGACTGGGGCCCCTCCAGAGTTCAGTTGCTAGTTGCAACAATTCTATGACCCTGCTCTGACCCTCACAGCAGGCTCATAGAATAGCTACAAGTAGGCCACAAAGGTCCTGGGAAAAAAATTGCACTGCAACAGAAAGCAAATTACAGATAAGGAAGCAGGTGCCAGACTGGAATTTTAAAACAGTGACACATTAATAAATCAACCCCAAATTAATTCATGTCAGTTGAAGCAGGGCAGGTGTGCTTGCTTTTCCCCCCCATAATCTACAGTGATGAACCAGAGGGTGGCATTGATGTACCAGAGGGTAACATGGGTGAAACAGGGTGGCAGTGGTGAAACAGAGGGTGCTGTGAACCTGTGATGATGAACCAGACGTAGAAACAACATAGTCGCGACCGTTGCGATCCGACAAGTAAGTTTGCAATTGCGGACTGGTACAAAACCCTCGCAAACTGGCAGAAACCCTTGCGAACACAAAAAAAAATCCGCAAATTCGCGAGGATTCGCGGATTTTGCGGATTGCGAGTTCGCAAATACACAAATTCGCGAACGCCAGATTCGCCAAATTCGCCCATACTTACTCCCCATCTCCATCTCCATCCCATCTCTATCTCCCCATCTCCATCTCTCCACCCCCAGCCCATCTCCACCTCCCCCTTTAAACATCTCAATCCCGTTTCCAACTCCCCATCTCCATCTCCCCCATCTCCAACCTCTCCCTATCGGTCTCTCCCTCATCTCCCTCTCCCTCATCATCTCTCCCCATCAGTCTCTCCCTCATTTCCCTCTTCCTCATCCCCATCTCCAACATCACATGTCCCTCCTCATCTGTCTCCACCATCTCCACCCTGTGCCCATCTCCCTCTCTACCCTCTCTCCATCTGTCTCTCCCTCATCTGCCTCTCCCTCATCCCATGTCCTTCTCCAATCTGTCTTCCCAGTCTGTCCATCGGTCTCCCCCATCTGTCTCCCAATCTGTGTCCCCATCTGTCTCCCCCAGCTCCCCATATTATCTCCCCATAATATCTCCGTTATACCTCCATTATATGTCTGTTTTATATCCATTTTATCTCTGCTTAATCTCCATTTTATCCCTGTGTTATCCCCATTGTATCTCCACTTTAGCTCCATTTTATCTCCACTTTAGCTCCATTTCATCCCAGTTTGATCCCCATTTTATCTCCACTTCATCCCCATTTTATATCCACTTTACCCCCATTTTATCTCCACTATATCCCAATGTTATCCCCATTTTATCTCCACTTTACCCCCATTTCATCTCAACTTTAGCTCCATTTTATCCCCATTTTATCTCCACTTTATCCCCACTTTAACTCCAATGTATCCTGGTTTTATCCCCATTTTTATTCCACTTTATCCCCATTTTTTCTCCACTTCATCCTCATTTTTTATCGACATTTTATCCC